>NW_011500004.1:33274-42390 GCF_000495115.2 Populus euphratica
TGTTATTATTGTTGTTGTATTATTGTTATTTATAATTTATACAATTAACCTATCTGTGGTTCGATCCCGGTCTTGCCGGGTTATTTATTACTTCGACACTCCTGCACTGGGGAGAAGACATCAATCTTTTAGTCGTGTCAGCTATATAACTTGGATTTGGTTCTGCTCTATATGGATGAAAAGGTAGGATATAGGGCTAAAACTTTCATGTGGAGTCTAAGATTCAAAAAGGTTGTTTTAGAGTTCAAATTGTAACAACAACAATAAAGAAGTCAAAATTTATCCTGCAGCCTAGATAGTATTCAGTGTTCAGCCCATATCTCGAGTTCTAGAAGTTCAAATGACCTTTTTTTTTGTTAGAAAGCTGAGACAATTTCATAAAACTTTCATAAAGAAAATCTGTTCAAATTCTGATGTTAGCAAGGATGTTTTGTTTAGACAAAAAGAATAAGAATTGTTACCAAGTCAAGATGTGGTCCCCCACTCAATAATTAGTCAACAAATCAATAGTTTCAAATTTTGGCTTATAAAATGAGGTATTTGTCATGCATTTAGGCATCTCGATTTTCATATCAAGATCATGCTTTTTATTTCTTTCTTTATATTTTTGTAATGTTTAAGTTTTATTTCATGTTATATGTTCCTTAATCTCTTATTTATGCTTTTCATTTCCTTTACTATACTTATGTTCTTATGTTGTTTATTTATGTTTCTCTTCTTCATTATGTTTAGCTAAGTTTATTATGTTAAGGTGAAAAGGTGTTTTACTAATGGTGTTAAGATAAGTATAATATAAACTCAATATGAACTTCAATACTTATATCCTAAACAATTTATTATTAACATTTCTTATAATTTTTATCTTTTTAATTCTTAATACCTTGCTTGTTAAATGGTTAATCTAGATTTGTGTTGTATAACACTTTTATAGCCAATCATATGGTATAACTTATACTTGTGTTATGAAAGGAACTTGATTTGTTGTTAACATAAGTTAGCATCATGAATTCTTGATAATATTAAAAGTTCGGTGTTACTTAAATAAGATAATTAATATGATCATGTTAATAATTAATAATGAGCTGTTAATGACAAATCATCCAACTAAAACCTCCTTTATGTGTGTGGTTTTGAGTTGAGTAATAAAAAGAGTTTATATTATACTTATTTGAAATATCATTAGTGAATCGTTTAACCTTGATAACTATTTTTATCATTGTTTAATCCTCACATTAATCTTACATCTTAAAGTTCTCTTTAACTCAACATCATCATCATCATCATTATTTATAATTTATATAATTAACCTTTCTATGGTTCGACCCTGGTCTTGTCGGGTTATTTATTACTTCAACACTCCTACACTTGGGAAAAGACATCAATCTTTTAATCGTGTTAGCTATTCACCCAACAATAAGTCATCAAATCATTAGTTTTAAATTTTGACCTATAAAAGAAGGCATTTTCCATACATTTAGACATCTTGGTTTTCATATTAAGATCATATTCTTGCTCTCTTTCTTTATATTTTTGTAATGCTCACGTTTTGCTTTCATTAATCTCTTAGTTATCCCTTTCATTTCTTTTCCTTTACTTAGTTAACTTATATCTTATTTATGTTCTTATCTTGTTTATTTATGTTTCTCTCTTTCATTATATTTAGTTAAGTTTATTATGTCAAAATGAAAAGGTTACCCCAATGGTGTAAGAATAAGTATATTATAAACTCAATATGGACCTTAATATTTGATACTAACATGTTTTGTAGTTGCTATCTCGTTAGATAGTTAATCTAGATTTATGTTGTATAACCCTTGGTACAACAAATACTTGGCACTTTCATAACCCAACTATATGGTATAATCGACACTTGTGCTATGAAAGAAACTTAATTTGTTGTTAACATAAGTTATAACATGAATAGCTGACAATATTTACAAGTATTAGCATTATTCGAATAAAATAACTAATGCAATCATGTTAACAATTTATAATTCGATTTTGTGTATGGTTTCCAGTTGAGTAATAAAAAAAGTTTATACAATATTTGTTTAAAATACCATTAGCGGATCCTCTAATCTTAACAATTATTTTATCCTTATTTAATCCTTACATTAATCTTAAGGAAATCAAACATTGCACTATCTATGTATCAGTATTTGCAACTCGAGTTATTAAGTTCAAAAGGGTGTCTCAACACTTAATGCCCTAAGACCAACTGGTCTAGAAGTCATAAGTCTAAAGCTCGTTATATAGGTTAAAGATACATTGTGTTTTAAGTTATATGTATATATATTTAAAAACAAAAAAAAAAGATAATGATCCAAATCCAAGGAAGTTAACCTTAAACATTAGAATAAAATTTTGTTTTCTTTCAAGAAAAGATCTATAACTATGTGTTGATATATTGAGTACAAAAAAAGGTTTATTAATATATTGTTTAAGAAGTATGAAGTAGATATATAAATTTAATGAGTTTGTTTACTTGGATAGATTAATGGAAGTTGAATGATGAATGTCTTACTTTGTGGAACTTGCAAATTATTTTTTTAATGTAACGCTTTGACTACTATGGAGTAGTAATAAGCTGGTTGGGGGTTGTGATTAATACTTAAAAGTGAATTTTTATTAAGATTTTATATCATCATTTTATGCTTGAAATATCAATAACTCCTTAACTAAAGCTTGTTCTATAATAACAAGTCTCATACTATAAGATACCTTTAATTTAGGGTAAATGTTCATATTAAATACAGGCATATCATATAAATTAAATCATTGATTGATGAGTTCAATTACTGAAATTAAGAATACAAAAAAAAGGTTAAGCTTAGAAAAGAGATTCTGGTTCAGTCCAAACTAGAACATTGTTCAGTAATTAGGTCACATCTGGAGCTGTAAATCTTGGATTTCAATTTGGTTTATATGGTAAGAAAGCTAAGATATAGGCTTAAAACATTCATGTAGAATGCAAACTCAATTCTACTGTTTGGAAGTCCAAATCTAGTCAGAATATATCCTGCAACCTAGACACTGTTCAGTGTTTAGCACATATCTCGAGTTCTAAAAGTCCAAATGACCTCATTGTAACTTTGTTGGAAAGCTAAGATAATTTCCCAGAACTTTCATGAGACTATCTGTTCAAATTCTGAAGTTAGCAATGACTTTTTTGGCAGACAAGAAAATAAAGATTGTCACAAAGTCAAGAGTTGGTCACTCACTCAACAATTAGTCATCAAATCAATAGTTTCAAATTTTACCCTATAAAATGATGTATTTGTTATGCATTGAGGCATCTTAGTTTTTAGATCAAGATTATTTTTTACTTGCTTTCTTTCTTTGTAGTTTTAATGTTCTAGTTTATTTCATGTTATAGTTTCATTAATATCTTATTTATGTCTTTCATTTTCTTTATTATATTATATAATTATGTTCTCATCTTATTTATTTATATCTCTTTTTCATAATGTTTAGCTAAGTTTGTTATGTCAAGGTGAAAAAGTTTTACTAATGGTGTTAGGATAAGTATAATATAAACTCAATATGGACTTCAATATTTATATCCTAAACAACTTGCTATTAACATGTCTTATCATTTTTATATTATTAATTCTTAATACCTTGCTTATTAAATGGTTAATATAGATTTGTGTTGTATAACACTTGGTACAACAAATGCTTGGCATTTTCATAGCCAACCATATGGTATAACCTACATCCATGCTATGAAAGGAACTTGATTTGTTGTTAACATAAGTTAGCATCATGAATTCCTGACAATATTTAAAAGTTTGGTGTTACTTAAGTAAGATAATTAATATAATCATGTTAACAATTTATAATGAGCTATTAATGACAAATCATTTGATTAGAACCTCATTTGTGTGTGGTTTCCAGTTGAGTAATAAAAAGAGTTTATATTATATTTATTTTTAATATCATTAGTGGATCTTCTAACCTTGACATTTCTATTTACCATTGTTTAATCCTCACATTAATTTTATATCTCAGAGTCCTCTTTAACTTATTATTATTGTTGTTGTTATTGTTGTTGTTGTTGTTAAAAGAAACATAGAATAAGAAAAACATACATAAACAAGAGGAGAACATGATTATATAAGTATAATAAAGGAAATAAAAGATATAAACAGGAAATTAATGAAAGTAAAGCATTACAAAAATATAAAGAGAAACAGGAGATTAATGAAAGTAAAACTTAAGCATTACAAAAATATAAAGAGAAACAAGAGATTAATTGAAATAAAACTTAAGCATAACAAAAATATAAAGAGAGAGAGAGTAAGAACACAATCTTGATCTGAAAACCAAAACGCCTAAATGTATGACATATGCCTCCTTTTATAGGCTAAAATTCAAAACTATTGATTTAATAACTAAATATTGAGTGGATGTGATTAATACTTAAAAGTGCATGCTCATTAAGACTTCATATCATCATATTGCACTTAAAGTATCATTAAATTCCTTAACTTAAGCATGTTTCATAATCACAAGTTTGATAATATAAAATAGCTTTAATTTATGATAAATGCTCATTTTAAATGCAGACATATCTCACAATTCAAATGATTGATTGATGTGATTAACTATTAAAAGTAAAAAGACAAAGAAAAGGATAAGCGTAGAAAAGAGATATTGATTCAATTCAAACTATAACATTATTTAGTCATTAGGTCATATCTAGAGCTATAGATCTTGGATTTCAATTTGGTTTATATGACAAGAAAGCTGATTAGTACTTAAAAGTGCATTTTTATCAAGGTTTTATATCATTATTTTGCACTTAAAGTATCAATAACTCCTTAACTAAAGCATGTTTTATAATAACATATCTAATAATAAAAGATACCTTTAATTTGTGGTAAATATTCATTTTAAATATAAGCCTATCACATAAATGAAAGGATTGATTGATTAATTTAAGAATTGAAATTGAAAGGACAAAGAGATGGCTAAACTTAGAAAAGAGATATTGGTACAGTCCAAATCGGAACACTATTCAGTAATTGGGTCATATCTGGAGTTGTAGATCTCGAATTTAGGTTTAATTTATATGGATAGAAAGGTAAGGCGTAGGGCTATAATTTTAATATGGAGCCAAGATTTAAAAAGGTCATTTTCAAGTCCAAATTATAGCAATAACAGAAAAGTCAGAATTTGTCCTATAGATCGCGCACTGTTCAATGTTTGGCCCATAGCTGGAGTTCTAAAAGTCAAAATGACCTCCATTTTTTTCCTAGAAAGATGAGACAATTTTCTATAACTTTCATGTTTTTAAGTGGTTCCAATTCTGACATTATCAATGATGTTTTGGGCAGACAAGAAAAGATAAAGATTGTGACCAGGTCAAGGGTTGGTCACCCGCTCATCAATTAGTCTTCAAATCAATAGTTTCCAATTTTGGCCTATAAAATGAGGCATTTGCTATGCATTTAGGCATCTTGGTCTCCTGATCAAGATCATGTTGTTGCTTTCTCTCTTTGTATTTTTGTAGTGCTTAAGTTTTATTTTCATTAATATCTTATTTATGCCTTTCAATTCCTTTTCTTTACTTAGTTAACTTTTATCATATTTATGTTCTTATTTTGTTTATTTTTTTCTTTCATTATGTGTAGTGAAGTTTATTATATCAAGGTGAAAAGGTTACACTAATGGTGTAAGAATATGTATAGTTTAAACTTAACATTGACTTTAATGTTCGATACTAACATGTTTTGTATTTATTATCTTGTTCACTCTTTAATACTTTGCTTGTTAAATGACTAATCTTGATTTATGTTGTATAACACTTGGAACAACAAATGCTTGGCACTTTCATAGCCCATACTGTATGGTATAACCGACACCTGAGCTATGAAAGGAACTTGATTTGTTATTAACATAAGTTATAATCATGAATGCTTGACGAGATTTACAAGTATTAGCATTAATTGAATACGATAACTAATGTAATCATGTTAATAATTTATAATCTGATTGAAATCTCATTTGTGTGTGGTTTCCAATTGAATAATAAGAGTTTATACTATACTTGTTTGACATACCATTAGTGGATCCTCTAACGTTGACATTTGTTGTTATCATTGTTTAATCCTTAAGTTAATCTTCCATCTCAAAGTTCTCATCAACTTCTTTTTCTTCTTCTTTTTCTTCTTCTTCTTCTTTATTATTACTACTACTACTACTATTTTTATTGTTGTTGTTGTTGTTGTTGTTGTATTATTGTTATCTATAATTTATACAATTAACCTCCTTGTGGTTCGACCTCAGTTTTGTCGGGTTATTTATTACTTCAACACTTCTACACTTGAGAGAAGACATCAATCTTTTGGTCGTGTCAAAAGCTAAAAAAATTTAGTTTGGTTTATATGGTTAAAAAGCTAAGACATAGGCCTAAAATATTCGTGAGAGTCCAAAACTCAATTCTTCCATTTGAAAGTACAAATCTTAGCATCAAAAGAGAAGTGTGAGTCTGTCCTACAGCTCAGACACTATTCAGTATTCAGCTCATATCTCAAGTTCTAAAAGTTCAAATGACCTCATTCTTATTTTGTTGAAAACCTGAATGATTTTCTAGAACTTTCATGAAGACTATATGTTCAAATTTTAATGTTATCAATGACGTTTTATTCATACAAAAAGATAAGGATTGTCACAAAGTCAAAAAGTGGTCACCTACTCAATAATTAGTCATCAAATCAATAGTTTTGAATTTTGGCCTATAAAAGGAGGCATTTGTCATGCATTTAGGCATATTGGTTTTTAGATTAAGATCATATTCTTGCTCTCTCTTTATATTTTTATAATGCTTAAGTTTTGCTTTCATTAATATTTTATTTATACTTTTCATTTTCTTTACTATACTTATATAATTATATTCTTATCTTATTTATTTATGTTTCTCTTATTCATAATATTCATCTAAGTTTATTATATCAAGATGAAAAGATTTCACTAATAGTGTTAAGATAAGTATAATATAAACTCAATATGGACTTCAATGCTTATATCCTAAATAACTTGCTATTAACATGTCTTATCATTTTTATCTTATTAATTCTTAATACCTTCCTTGTTAAATAGTTAATCTATATTTATGTTGTATAACACTTGATACAACAAATGCTTGGCACTTTCATAGCCAACCGTATGGTATAACCTACACATGTGTTATGAAAGGAACTTAATTTGTTGTTAACATAAGTTAGCATCATGAATTTTTGATAATATTTAAAAGTTTGATGTTATATAAATAAGATAATTAATATGATCATGTTAACAATTTATAATGAGTTATTAATGACAAATCATCCTATTAAAACCTTATTTGTGTGTGATTTCTAGTTAAGTAATAAAAAGAATTTATATTATATTTATTTTTAATACCATTAGTAGATCCTCTAACCTTGATATTTTTATTATTATTATTTAATCCTCATATTAATCTTACATCTCAAAGTCCTCTTTAACTTATTATTATTATTATTATTATTATTATTATTTATAATTTATATAGTTAACCTTCCTGTGGTTAGATTCCGGTTTTGTCGGATTATTTATTACTTTGACACTTCTATACTTTGAAAAAAAATATTAATTTTTTAATCTTGTCAAAGTGATTACCTCTTAACTTAATAATAATTCTTATCTTTTTATCTATCAAAATTATATTTACTAACATTAGAATTTGAACTCTAACAAGCAGCCGTGCGGTTGGTGTAGTTTGCCATCACCATAAGCTGCTGGGCGGTGGTTCCTAGCCGTCAGAGATAACTATCATGACCCACTAAAAGGTCACAGAGTTCTTCGAAAGACTAGGATTTTCCCTTCACACGGATTGATGTAGCCATGTCCCTGAAATCAAAACTCAAACCATTAATTAAGAATGTAAAGGGTTAGATCATTGTCAGATATAGGGTGATCTATCAAAGTTATCTTGTTAGCCAATGCCTTTACAACATGCATGAAGATAATCTAGAATTGAACGATTTTTCCTTTTTATCAAGGTAATTTCTTCCTGGAATTGCATAGCTCTCATTTGAGATCTGCTAGCATACATATGATTTAATTTTGTCCATGACTCGTGAGATGTTTTAGCGGTAGTTATTAGAGGAGTGATGATGGTGGAGGTTGAGGCAAGAATGGCACTGTGTATTAGTCTGTCCTATCGAACCCTATGGATATTTATTGGGGTAGATGTGGGAGTGTCATCAAGGGCAAAGAGCTTCGAATTAGGCATGCCACTATAGGAAGATGGAGGGAGTTATTTTCTCATTTATTTTGTGCTATGATGTTGAGATCAACCAGTGCTGTTTCGGTTGGAGAGGGAGGTTGGTTGTTTGGATGTTGAGAGGAAGACATAGCAGATGCGAGGATCATAGTCTCGTTGGAGTAGTGGTGCTCTGATACTATAAAGAAGATGCGGAGAGAGTGTTTCAATGGAAATTCACCTCAATATTATTGTTATGATTTGGTGTCTAATATATACAGATTGTATACTCTAATGGAAGAATTACAGAAGGCTAAATATAGAAGAATACAGGTTTGTTGGCTAGAATTATGCAGCACGGGTAATCAGCAGTACTAGTTTTGGTAAGAATCTACATGATTGTAGACTGGGAATCTGGTGGATTTACTTGAGAGTAATCTTCCTTGATATCTGTTCATAAAATTTAGAATAAAATAATTTTAAAATATATCTACATGATATTAATAATTACCGATACATATTCAATTTAATTTCTTAATTTTTAGTTAAAAGATTCTATTGTATGAATTCAGAATTTTAGTAGTGAAAGGTTTGAATTAAGAGAATAAATGACATGATTTAGCTATTGCAATGTCAGAAATTTTTAAATAATTTAAGAGATCTATGATATAGTTGATTTAGAATTATAATATTCTTTTTCTTCGTTATGATCTGATGGTGCTCACAGAAAATGAACTTTAAAGTGGTTCAAGGAAAAACAACAATAATAAATATATCATAATAAATTCTGATTCAAATTGTTTTGCTAAAAGCCATTTTTCTCTCTTTCTGTCCTAAATACTTATTAATGTTATCAATTTTATATTTTATTTTTATTTACACATAC
>NW_011500004.1:42755-55954 GCF_000495115.2 Populus euphratica
GATAGTGCGATAATAAGATATATATATATATATATATATATATATATATAGAAAAAAGTAAAGACCAGTTGTAGATTATAATTTTTACTAAATTTTGCTACATAAAAAACTATTAGATTTATATAACAAAGATTAACCATAAAACTATTAATTAATTAATTTCAGTTGATCATCTTAGTATCCTCCTATTAAAAAGAAAGAAGACAGAAAACTTGGCATCCAGAATCTCTCGTTTACTGGTTGAGGATATTCCCCTAACAAAATTCCAGAACAACCAAACAGACCATCAGACAAAAGGGGCTCCCACTTGGACCGGTCTTCAACAATCCTTACCCGAAACCCAAATCCACCTCAACAAAAGTCAACAAAATCCTAAACCTAAAATTATTTAATCTTGAACTGGATTGGTAGTTAAGAAAATATGTCTTCATCATTAATTTATTTATTGGATCAGAACTTAGAACTTTTTATATATATATATAGAGGGGGGGGGCGTCGTACAGTCTATCCTTAACATTTTTTAACAAGAATTTAATATACAAATTCATCCAAAATAGTTCATTGGAATGCACTACGACGCATTGCATGTAAGTAGGGGGAAATTGAGAACAAAAAAACAATATTTAGATATTGGTAGTATATCTTTTAAAAAAGTTAATTTTAATCATTAATTAAATGATATTTTAAATCTAATACAAAAATTAAAAATATTTGATAGATTTGAATTAACTTGGATTTATCTATAAAATTCACGATGATAATCTTGCAAGAAAAAATAAAAAGCTCAATCTCAAATTAATTTAATGTTCAATGATAAAATCAATAAAAAAATATTTTATTAAAATAACATAATAAATACGAGTCAATTAAGAAAACTCGCGAAAAAAGTTATGCAATAACTAGATTCAATAATTTTTTTATCTCATAAATTATTTTTCATTTAATTATACAACAATAAAGCACATGATATTTTATTTATATACGAAACAACATATTTTTAAAAAGTTAAAAAACAAAAAATCATTACAGGCACATGGGGTTAAGATAGCAAAATTAGATCATTGACAATAAAGTGCTAAATTACATTCTTTTAATTTCAAGTTAAATTAAGAAAAATAAATCATTTATAATAAATGGTAAGGTTATATGTTTTTTTAATTGATGGATAAGAAAAGCATTAAAAAAATAATCTCTTGGATATCATGAATTAACTCATTAAACTTACAGTCAAAATAATAAATTATATTAGATTCAATTATTTATTTTATTAATTTTTTCAAAGCCAAATAAAATATAAATAAAAAAATCCATCCACGTGGGTCTAGGCATTAAAAAAAAGCAGTGTGTAGACTTTCTAGTCAAGCATGTGTATCTTGACCTATCTTTCATTATTACTATTATTATTATTATTTATTAATGGGATGATAGTCAACCTCTATTTCTTCTTCTTTTTTTTCAAAGACAATAAATGATATGTTGTTTGTTTTCTATGTATTTCAACAACCCCTGGTCATTGAAAAATTAAGAGTTTGATTTTTTTTTTAATTTAAAACAAAATTGATTATATTTGATAGTTTGAATCATCATCAATAACAAATTTTTGTTTATATGCTAGAATCTGACAAGCCTTTCTCTCTCCTTTCATAAAAATAGAGTGGAAAATGAGTGAAATGAAGTTTAGGACTAAAAAGTTGTCAAATAAAATTCTAAGATATCATTTATTTTACTTCTCTTTTATATTTTAGTTCTTGTCTTCTAATTTAACTTTTTATTAAAAAAAAATATACAATTAGATACTAAATTGAACTAAAAAGAATAAAAAAAGATTCAATTCCAATCCAATAATTAGTGGAAAATAGAAACTTGTTAAATGAATGAAGTGTGGGACTAAAAACTTGTTGAACAAAATTCTAAGACACCATTTATTTTACTTATCTTTTGCTTTTTAGTTTTATGTCTTCTAATTCAACTTTTCATTAAAAAAAAATATGTAATTAGGCGTTAAATTATACATAAAAGAGCAAAAAAAATGTTGTATACTCAAATTGAAAGTTTTTTAAAATTTAACTAATTCCGTTCAATAAATATAAATAATGAAAATTACTTCAACGCTCCACATGACTTTTATCATCAAGTAAAATAATAATGATAATAAAAAATTACTATTTCAATGTTGCTTTTTAATTGAGATGTACATGATAGTATTCGTATGGTAGATTTTATGAATATTAAAAGGATGTTTGTTACAGTTTTTACTGTTATTTTTAGATATTTTTTAAAAATAATTTGACTTGAAAAACTATTAAATTATTAATTATTTTTATTATTTTTAATAATTTTGAAATGCTATATAAAAAATTAAAAAATATATTTTATTATATTTTCAAATAAAAAACTATTTAAAAAAGCATGCTGTAATTTATTATACGACACCCCTAGACCAACACGTAAAAAAGAAAAGAAAAGAAAAAAAAAATTCTCTCGAGACTTCTCGTCCCTCTCTCCCCCCTCTCATATTGATTTGCCTCTTTAACAGTCACACACACTCAAATTAAAATCTGAAGCAAAAAAAAGCACACAAGCAATAATAATCTAACTCAACTTCGTTTCTAAAACATAAAAACCCCAAAAGCTTTCTTTGTTTTTTCTTTTGTTTTCAATTTCATACAATGTCAGGCTCCGGTGGTGTTTCAATTGCTCGAAACCGTGGAGAGAATCGGTTCTATGTTTCACCCGGGATCCGAAAACAACAACAATTACAGCAACTGAAGCAGCAGCAGCAGCAGAAGCCATCGATCTCGAAGAATTCAACAGTGGAGATTGAGAAGAGGAAGGAATCCGATCAATGCGGGTCAAATTGTTCTGTCTCAGGCCGGGTTGGGCCCGAGAGTAACTCAACGAATTTGGATCGATTCTTGGAGTATACTACTCCAGTTGTACCTGCTCAGTTTCTGCCCAAGGTAATTAATGAGACTTTTTTGGGTTTTTGTTGATTTTTCGTTTTTTTGTAATAAAGTTTAGGTTTTTATGCTTTTTGCTGTGTGGGTTTTTTATTTATGTTGCGGCTTAATTTGCCTTAATATTTGTTTAAGGTTTTAAATTGTGAAGAACATTACTAATTTAATGGATTAGATTAGGGTTTTTATTAGTTAATTAAATTGGGATAATGTAGGGTTATGAATTGAGTTAATTAATCAAGCCAATGATTTTTGACACTTTTTAATTTTGAACGGAATCATCGATAATTAATCAGGATCTTCATTATAAATGACTTCATTGGACAATTAATTAGCTTTTTTTTCAATTTGATTTACTATGTTGTTTGTTTAATGACATGTGTTGTTTTATTGGTGTTTTTATTGATTGAAGGTCTTAAATTCTAAAGGTTTAGGGTTTATAATTCAGTTTATTAATCTAGAAACAATTGTTGAAAATGTTTAATTTTGTTTCCAAGTAATAATTGTTATGGTTTTGATTTTAGATGAATCTTTGGGAAAATTGTTTTCGCTGTTATTGAGTTTGCTTTAGATTGAAAATGAGTTGAATGTCTTTGCTTTTTAGTAAGATGTGCATGTTCTTTTAATGGTGGTGTTTGTGGGTTGTATAGACAAGTGTTAGAGAATGGAGAACATGTGAAGTGCAGCATCACCAGAACTTCTATTTTGTGCTTGGGGATTTATGGGAATCTTTTAAGGAGTGGAGTGCATACGGGGCAGGTGTTCCTCTTCTTTTGAATGGGAGCGAGACTGTTGTGCAGTATTATGTTCCCTATTTGTCTGGCATTCAACTATATTTAGATCCGTCACAACCCTCCCTAAGGCTGAGGTGAGCCATTCTCTCGGCTTTGTATTTGGTTATATTTTTCATTTTATTAATGTGCCCAGTTCCAATAACTATATTGGCATGGTTTTGATGGATTTATTGATGTGAACTTAGGATGTATGACCACCCTGCAATATTGTGATCTTAAATTCAAATTGTATGCATCAAGTTTAGGTAACTGATTTATTTTCTGACTTAGTTTCAATTTTGTTTTATTTTTTTGGTTTATGGTTTGGACACACTGAAAGGTATGGAATCGACTTTATATCAAGGCAGTGATTGGTTTGTAGTATTCTTGGTGAAGATCTGCATTTTAGATGATTTAAACTACTAGTGCTGTCAATACGCTTCTATGGATATCTGGCATTTGATGATGTTAGTTTGTCCTTTTAATATATAGAGTTCGATGGATATGCCATTGTATGGATGACTGTTTTGTCGAAATCGCAAAGTCATTATTCCAATTAAGAAAAAGTGCCAAATTCTACAAACTTGGTTTTATTGGGTATGGAAGTTATGGTTTCTTATTTGTTTTCTGTAATTTTTTTTTATTTTCAGTGTATTACATTCTTAGGTTAGGTCCATATCACAGTCAGTTCCTCCTTGTGCTTTCTATTATAGATAGATGGATCATGGACTGTGATAGATGAAGAGAATTAGGAGGCTATTTATTTGGGTGACATGAGTTCAGTTTGTGTTACAGCTCTAATTGATGAGTGGGTTTTAAACCTTTATTTCTTAGTTGATTGTTTTGCCTGCCTTTTTGCTAGGTGTCTTTTCTTAACAACTTTCTGAGAAACAAAATGACTATTTTCTTAAAAAAAATAGAAGCAAATTCTGCATCCTAGGGCTGTGTGATGTAATATCTTGTGCCCATATTCCATTGTCATGTTGGATCCAAAGTCTATTGGGGCCACCCGCCAGTGAATTATCTAAGGTTTAAATGATCATCTTTTGGTGTTGCCGCTACCTTTAAAACCCTTAATGCAAACATGGTCAGTTTAATACCGCATCTGGGAGGCCAAAACTGCTTCCTTGTGGCTGCAAGTGCAAGACTAGAAATGATTGTTAATACTGTGTGGAGAATTTTGAGCCACTAGTTTCCTGGTAGCAGTGGTTACTTGAATAATTCACAGTTTATTCTTGCTATACTTTTTCCAGAAAATGCCAAATTTAACCTTTCAAGAGGTAATCGGTCATTGAAATGGCTAGGCCATGTACTGTTACTCGGTTTACTGTCACAGAAATACTATGCAGGACTGTTGGAAGAGGAGGAATAAGTTTTATCCGTATGAATTTCTGTGTTAGTTTGATTGCGTGTTCCTAGTTTCTTGAGTGTGTTCCAGACAGGTACATTTACTGCCTCCTGGTGCGTTTGCTTTCTGAAACTATTATGTTTAATAATGATGAAAAGTTTCTCAGTGGTCCAGATAGGAAGTGTGACTGAATGTAACAGTATAATTTTCTTGAATATGTTGTGCTGCTGCAAAAAGGAATTTTCCAGCTGTTCTGACACGCTACTTCCATTTTAAATTGTACTGCTAGATTGTTACTTTTGGTACTTGGCCCTATGCAGTGCAGCAAGTTTTGGTAGTCCTTCCAATGGAAAGAATGATAAAGTAAAGTGAACAGTCTAGATGTTTGAAATTATTTAGCTTTACCTATCAGTTGGCTATTATGCTTGTTGCATTACATTGTCATTGCTTTCATCTTCTGACAGAAGACCTGGAGAGGAGAGTGATACGGAGTCATCCAGGGACACGTGTAGTGATGGTAGCAGTGACTATGGAGCAGAGAGAGTAGCAAACAATGGTGTTTGGCAGCCCTGGAACCAGCTTAATGTTACAGATGCAAATATTAAGAGTTTGAATAGACTCTCTCTGAGAAATAAACCCTTCAGGGGTTCATCTAGTGATGAATGTGAGATTTCCAATCCACCAGGTCGGTGTGTTTTTGAATACATGGAGCATGCTTCACCATTTACACGTCAACCTTTGGCTGACCAGGCAGGTTCATTGTCTTTAATTGGCTTAAAATTTTGAGCTTGCAGTTTTTTTTTCCTTGTTTATGTTTTCCCCTTGTTATCAGTAGTCTTGCATCCCTGCAGATTTTGGTTCTTGCATCTCAGTTTCCAGAACTCAAGACATTTAGGAGCTGTGATCTATCACCCTCAAGTTGGATTTCTGTGGCTTGGTATCCCATATATAGGATACCCATGGGTCCTACACTGCAGAACCTGGATGCCTGCTTTCTAACCTATCATTCTCTGTCAACATCCATTCAAAGTACATCTCTTTACTTGCATGCTTGTATATCCATGGTGGGCTTTTATATCTGCCTGCAGTTTTATGTGTTTGTTGCTTTTTTGTTGGGACAGGTCAAAGCAGTGAGAGGGTGCAACTTCACGGCTCTACTGTTAGGGAGCTTCACCGTTCTGACATGTCCCTCAAGCTACCTTTGCCTACATTTGGGCTTGCTTCCTATAAGTTCAAAGTTTCATTTTGGAATCCCAGTGGAGTCTATGAATGCCCAAAGGCCAGTTCATTGCTAAGAGCTGCTGATAACTGGCTTAGGCTTTTGAAAGTTAATCATCCTGACTATAGGTTCTTTGTTTCCCACAACACAAGCCCAAGGTGAAAAGGTTTCCTTTATAAATGAGTTATTAAAGAGAACTGGCACCTTCAGTCCTGTAAGAGCCCCATTTTCAGCGCATACTAAATATCCTTCATTATTTTGATGTTGTATGGAGTGGTATTTCTTCAGGATTGTCAGACTAGTGTCATGTCCTGGCTATGCCAGCACATCTTGACGAAGTCCAAGAATGATCCACTTTTTGCTTGTTCGCAACCTTTTGCATGCGCTTGAAGGAGTTTTCCGATAATTATCTTGGTGCTTGGGCTTTAACGTGAGGAGTTGCAGATTAGGAGCCTAATGATCATAAATGGTGTTTTGATCTTATGGACAGTTTTCCAGGCCTGAAAGCTTTTGTTTTTGCTACTGTTTAATGACGTTGTCCTATAAAAACTACTGACTTTTGTATATGGTTGTTTCTGAGGTAGAATGTTCAATACACGTTTTGTAGGAGCAGTTTCTGAAATATGATCTAACATATGCTGTGTTCCTTCAACCAAAGATTCTCTTGCTGGTCTGAAGGTGTGAACTCCCTCGTCTAGTGTATATAACTGCAAAAGAAAATGCTTCTATAGGTCAACTGATGTCGAAAACAGCTATTGTCATTTTGTCAGACAGAAAGAGGCAACTTAAGTAGCCTTTGCTATTCGTTCGTTTCATTTCTGTTTTTACAAAAACTAGTTTGCTTTTGTTTTGTTTTTAAAAACATAAGATACCACCACTGGTCGTTAAACAGCCCTTGAGTTTTCATTGCCCTTGCTCTTCTTTTCTTTTTCTATAACCGTCTAGGAAGAAGGAAAACCTTGTTTACAAGTTGCTATTTGCCGAAAGGAGAAATGGCACAATAGATGGATGATGGTGCTAGAGACGCGTGAACATGAAACGAATGGAATCCTGTACAAGCAAGTAGAGGTTTTGGATGGGATTCTGAAGGTGTTGGCATTTTGCATTTTACAGTGTTTGGGTAGACAAATGGGCACCAATCATTTTGACATAACCACTTATTTTAACCATATGCACAGAACATAACAAGGAATGGCGGGGAGACAGTGAAGATCTCCATGGGACACTCGTGTCAAGGAAACCTGCAGTTTGATAAATCGTGAGGTGGAAAAATAGGAATTGAATATGCAGATAAACAAGGTTGGATCATTTAAATAAAAAAAAAAAAAGAGTACCAGGAATTAAGTTCTCCTGACCGCTGAAAATGATTGCTAACAGAAAATTTAGTCCGGTCTGCAACACACCAGTCGAACCAAAAACAAAAAATGGTGACCTCGAAATGGGATTCAAGATGTCATGTACAGTTCCACTGACCAAACAATTTACTCTGGGAAGAAAAATGGTGCATCAGTTGCGTATACATAAGCTAATATTATTTGTGCGAAAAGCAAAGCAAATAAGGTATAGAGGTAGGCTTATAACTTTATTTTTTCCATTATGCACATGAGCTGTAAATACAAATAGTTGCACATAATAGTTCATGGGACCTATCTAATACAAACATGTGTCACAAATTGAACAGCTTTCCTCTTCACTTTGCTCGTACTCCTAACATTATATTAACAATCCATCACAATTACCGCCCACACTCATAACTCATCATCAAGAATGGTTGAAAGCAACAGTCCTTGGACAAACTCTGATTTCCGGGATTTCTCCTCTTGGTCCTTGTCTGATAGATGTGGCTGTTGGACTTCCCTGTTGGCACTAAACTGATGTTAGAAATCTTGAAAAAGGAAAAATTCCACAACATACCGGCAACGCTAGAAAGCCTCAAAGGGGAGAAGTAGCTGATGAAGTGCAGGTTACGTGGTTCAAGTTGCATTTATTCCATTTAACTACCTTGCTGACAGAGTGATAATCTTCTCCAACAACACTAAATTGGTGAATATCATGTACGGTAATGACTAAAGGATCATTAACAGTGCAAGTTTCTTGCTCAAACTATGGAAACAGTTCCATACAAGCTTCAATAACTTTGGATTCAATCTTCTTTGACCATAATAACAGAGTATAGGATCCTAAAACATAGTCGACACAAATTCTAGGCTGTCAGTAAACCTCAAACTCCACAATTCATTACCTATTCATCCAGAGAAGATTTTTCATGGCATCAACTCTACAAAAGTTCCATCCTTACCTTCAATTGTTCAAGAACAGAGGAGACCAATCTTCTGAATCTAAACCAACCAAAAAGCACCAATATTATACAACTATACAAATTGCATACTGATCCTAAAACATCAAACACCATACATCATTACCTATTAGTGTTTGAAGATGTCCTTACACTATACATTCATTAAGAGAATAGTAACATCACAGTGATAGGAACCAGGCAGATTCGCAATAGTCAATCTTATTTTTTATCTTGTTACCAGGATAGATTCCACTTATTAAAGGGAAAGGAATACAATTATCAGGGAAGCAGCTAACAAATTCAAGCTGATTTACCAAGAAAAACAAGCAGACCTTTAGTTCATATCTTGGGGGCCAAAATACAGAAGCTTCTTTTAATAAATTAAGATCAAATGCAGTGACTTCAATGGGAAAAGGATGTGAGTAATCATACCTTTGTAGAAACTCCTCAGTGGTACTCCCCTTCACTGAGCTTGCTTCAACAGAAGAAAGAGGTTTTGAATTCAGCGCTTCATCAAAACCAGGTGGATTAAATATGAAAGGTGAAAGCAATGGATCAGGCTCTGTATTGGAGGAAGAAACAAAGCATGAAGATCCACCAAGAAGGGATTGTAAGCTTCCTTCTCGCAGTTCTTTTCTCAATATAGAAAATGCTGAGTTAGCTCCCCCCTTTCGCAATCTTCTCTTACGCTGAACGTAATCTCCAGTCAAGGAACTCAATGGATTACTGTGACCATACAGAAAAACTAAAAAACAAATAAAATAAATAGGGGCATAAACTCAAGGGTGTCATAGATATGTGATTAGATTGCTCAACTCAAAAGAATAAAAGCGCAAAAAAAGACTGCTTTCGAAACAAAGTTGAAGCACTAACCCAGGAAGCAAATGAAAGAAGTACCAACATGATAAGTGACCCATGATCCCCCCCCCCCCCAAAGATGTTGAAAATTTCCTTTGAACCTCAAGAGTTTCATTAGAAAGATTTTCAACTACCAACAAAACCTAATTCACTTGCCATTAACATTCGAACCACCAAAATATGCATGTTCGCTTGCACATACACACAACCAGATTATACAAAAATTCTGAACCAAAACGTTGAATGTGACTAAGTCAAATTTGATATAAAAGGATATCTTAAAGAAGTTCCCATGCTGCCCAGTAATGTGACTAACAATGTCCATCCCCACCCTTTTAGCACAAACTGGACACACCTGAAAACAAACAATTCAGACATCATCTCAGTAGCAGTCTTCAAGCAACACGTATCTAAGAAAGTGCACCTAATATTGTGTTAAACAAAAAAGAGACCAATTTGTACTCTAGGATACAAATAAAGTCCTCAAAAACAAGGCGACAAGTTCACAGTTAACCAAATAATCTCATTAAAAATCAAAACCCGTAAATTTAACTAAAACCCCTTTTCCAAAATCACAATTTAACACTAAAGGACTAACCCCATAAATATAACTAAAACCCTTCATAGTTTAACACTAAAGAACTAAACTTTTTAATCGACATCCATCAAAAGAAGTTGAAAACTTTTTTAAAAAAAAAAACAGAGCAAATGATAAAAATATGATACCCCATTTTTGGCTTCAACAGGATGGTCTTCATCGATGTGGCAAAAGAGACCAACAACATCAAAATCCTCAGCACAAAACGGACACAAATACTCAGCTTTCAAATCCTCTTCTGCTTCAGTCTCTTCATGCAGATCTAACGCGACAAGCCCAACAAAAAATACCACTTTCACACAACATTTATTATAAAACTACGAACATTATAAAAGTAGTGAAAGATACTAAACAAACCAGATCGAGTCTGATATCTTCTTGAAGAAGTTGCGAAGCGAGAAACCCATGAATCAGAAGCCATATCTTTTTTATTGGTTTCTCTGTTTTGTAATCAAAAGTTGTGGTTTTTATGATGATAAACGAATGTTGAGGAAGAGAAGTAAGAAAGAGGAAAGGAAAGGAAGAGGAAATTGCAAGAGAGAGAGCAGAGAAACACTTCACCAAACTCACTTGTACGTGTTTCAGACTGTCTTTATTGAAAGTTTCGTTTGCAAATATGGGCTTAGATGGTTTGTTGGATTGCAGAAATGGACCTCTCTTTTTGTACCGTAGTAGAGGGGAACGTGGATCTAACACCTTAAAAAAAAAATGTACATTCAAACACCTTAAAAAAAATGGACACCCTAAAAATTATTAAGAATACAGAAATTCTTTTTATAGTATTATTAAATTCAATTAAAAAATTGATTTTAAAAGTTATCTTAGTTTATTTTCTAACTCAAATCTTGAATTAATCAATATGTAATTTAAATTAAATAAAAAATAACTTGGATAATTAATAAAAATATAACATAATTTTTAAAAAAAATTCAAGATAATAAATTTTTATATTGAGACAATGTCAAATTGGATTGATCTGGTTACCCTACAACCTGATCATAAACTTAATGAGTTTTATAATTTTTTTTATAAATATTTTTATTTAATTTCATGATAATATTGAATGCTTTTAAAATTGAGCATCAACTTTGAAAAAATATTTATTTGAAATCATGATAACTTTATAAAAATACAAAAAATAAGTCATAAATTTTATTTTTCAATCAATAAAATATTAAAAAAGAACAAAATAAAAAAATAATTAGAAAAAATAAAAGACCAAAAAATAAAAAATAAAAACATATTAAGTTTGATAAAAAAAACTCGTTAAACTCGTGAATTGGGTAACCTAAGTCAACACATCAAATTCACAAATTAGATAATGAACTCCATTGAGATTAATAACTTGTTTTTTTTCTAAACTGTTTTTTATTTCACTATATAATAAGGAAAAAAAATGAATGCAAAATCAAGCATCAAGCCAATATTAATACTTTTAAAAACACTATTATAACTTTATATAAAACAAAATAAAATAAACTATGAAACTTAATTTTTAAACAATTCAATATCAAATAATAAAATTAAAAATTAAATTTAAAAAAAATAAAAGAAGAAGAACAAAAATTAAATTTGTCATGCCTATTAACAGGTCATGGACTTTCAAAAAAATTATAATATATGTTTTTCAAGAATACTTTTTTAACTATATTATAAAAATAAAAATAGATAATCACATAATCGAGTTTAATTAGAAAGAAAATAATGATACCTCGCCACAAACTAAGGCAATCATAATTACCTTGCTAAACTTACAAACCGGATCATTGACTTCACAAAGTTTAATAACTTTTTTAAAAATAATTTTTTACTTAATAAAATGGTTTTTAAAAAAAGACTATACCACAATACATTGATATTTTTTTAATACTAACCTGATATTAAAATATATTTTTATATTGTGATATATATATATAAGATGAATTAAAATAAATTATTAGTTTTAATTCCTTATAAACCTATATGAACAACCAAATGAAAAAAAAAGGTCAAAATAAAAGGAAAAAAAATTATAAATTATTATTATAATTTACAGTTGTAATAGATATGGGGAAGCAGTATTTTCCACGTACTTTTTAGCTTTATATTTAATTTAAATATTTTTGGTTTGAAATTATATTTTTAATATATTTTTTGGTTGTTTTAATATAATGAAGTTAAAAATAGGTTTTTTAAAAATATTATTTTAATATATTTTTTAAATAAAATATATTTTAAAATTATTATTATTACATCATCAAATATCAAATGATTTATAAATATTAGACCATGTTTTTTTCTTTCTTTTAGACAGAAAGATTATTCTTCGTATAGTTGAAGATAGTAATTAGTGTTGTGATAATAGTTTATTTTTAAAAATTTATTTTTAACATTAAAATACCAACACGATCCAAAAAATATTAAAACTAATTAAGTTAAAAGAAAAAAAAAATCAAGTTCAAATTAGGTTTGAAGAGAGTGTTGGTTTTTGTGATATAGTTTTTTTTAATGTTTTTTACTTGAAAAAATATAATTATTATGATATATTTTTAATTAAAAATATTTTTTTAAAATATACTAAATAAATACTAACTAAGATTAAGTTTTTTCAAACGAACTTAAGAATATATATATTCCATATCAACCTAGTGCATTAAACAAATCATAAATTCTCTTTAGTCTAAGAATTAAAACTTTAAAAATGAAGAAGATAAGCAAATCTTTTTAATTATCAATATAATAATTTAAAATTAGATATTTGTTTTTCCCGAGGGAAGGGATTTCTATTTTCGAAGTTTCAATGTGTAAATGTAACTATAGCCATGTTTGTTTCCTGGAAAATAATTTTAAAAAAATTATTTTTCTAAACTTTTCTGTGTTTATTTGCTATTAGAAAAGTTGGTCAACGAAGAACATTTTTCAGTCAATAAAAAACACTTTCCTGTCAACGGAAAATAATTTCTGATCAATAAAAAATATTTTTTAGTTAAAGAAAAATTTGGCTTGGTTTTCAGGAAAGTGCTTTCCTTTTTAGTTGTGTTTGTTTTTTGGAAAATGGTTTCCAAGAAAACACTTTCCAAACTTTCTTGTGTTTGTTTTCTAGAAAATAGTTTTTGAAAAATCACTTTCCAAACTTTCTTGTGTTTATTTGCTATTAGAAAAGTTGGT
>NW_011500004.1:56013-130153 GCF_000495115.2 Populus euphratica
TTAGGAAAGTTGGTAAACGAAAAACGCTTTCTAGTAAAAAAAAAATTTAGCTTGATTTTCAGGAAAGTGTTTTCCTGAAAAATTTGGGAGGAAAACACTTTCCGAAAGTTGTGAAAAATTTAAAAATATCATTATTTACTGATTATATCAAATTTAATCCTCAAAACTTTTTATTGCTATATAAATATTGTTTTGAATATTTATTTTTCAATTTCATTTCTTAAAATTTAATTTTTATATTAACTTTCGTCCTCATTTTTATAATTGTTATTTGCTTTTCTCCTATTATTTTTTTATTGAAATTTTTATCTATCAAATTTGATCCTCATTCTTTTGATTGTTATTTATTTTATTTGAAATACTTTATGAAATGTTAATTATTATTATTTTAATTTCTTCATCTTTTTTTTTAAGATTTGATCTTTATTATTTTGATTATTATTTATTTTATTTGAGATAATTTATGAAATTATTTTTTTTTAATTTCATTATTATTCAACCTTTTAATTTGTAATATTTGTTCCTCGTTATTTTAATAAACTTGAAAAATATAAAACATTAATAAATTATTTTCCAGTTCATTTTCCATAACATAACCAAACACTGGAAAATGTTTTCCAATTCATTTTCCATAACACTACCATTCATCAAAAAAAAATTTACTTTTTAGAAATTTATTTTTTCTGAAATTCACTTTTTAGGAATTTATTTTTCTTAAAATTTATTTTCCAAAATAAAATAACTTTCTTGCAAACAAATAGGGACTATATCATAGTGAAAACCATGGAGAAAAAGAAATTTATCTTGAATTTTATCACTTTCGGATATAAATGATTTTATTTGAATTCTTGAGACACTATACTTAATGACTAGTTAGAAAAATATAATAAGACAATTAACATTTACTGCCTAAACTTGTCTAATTAACTAAATAGCTAATTTCCATCAAGTCTCTACGTAACTATGCATGAAAATATGACATTATTAAATTATTTCAATTTATTAGATGATCTTTTATATCCTTTTTTTATTTTAAAACTATTTTCAATTTATTCTTCAAGAAAATTTGTTATAAATAGGACATAAATAAAAAGATATCTCATAAATAAAATATATTTAGTAGCATTTAGCATGCATATTTAACGAGGAGACTCGAATTCAGGTATTATGAGAAACATAATAGTTAGAGCGTTAAGCACCGCGCTCTCGTAGCTCAGTTGGTTAGAGCACCCGTTTAGTAAGCGGGAGGTGTTGAGTTCGACTCTCAACGAGAGCAAAGCTAACCACTTATTTATCTTCTGTTTTTACCTCTCGTTATTCTACCCCTGAGATGAGGAAAGAATGCATATCTAAAGTAAAGGGTGCTAGCGAGAGGCTTTTGAAGGAAGGTCCTTGTTTTTACTGTTTCATCAAGGAATTCATGCCTGGCCTTGCTTTCTTCGCTCCTTCAATGTCTCCAGCTACTTCCTGTTGATGCGCCGCGTATCCTATTGACTTCCACCTGAGGATGCTCAAACAATCTAAATTCAGGGCATCACGAGGCCTGCGATCTGTCGCTGGCAAGACATGGCGGGGTCAAGCGTACCATTGGTCTTATCCATGTGGAGACTAGAGGAGAATGTCATCTGTGATGTTGAAAACTATTGATAAGGACCAAAGAAAGGCTCACAATAGATCAGCAAAGGCACGGAAGAAGCAAGGAAACAGCAGCAACCGAAATTCCAGGCAGCAGAGTCGGTGCAGGGATGGATTCCCAGCACCTATAAGTCGGCAGCCAGAGGGAGTTTCTCAGCAGGAATTGGACTGGAAGAAATAGGAGCAATCCTACAAGGAAGAGGAGAAAACAAGTCTAGAAATTGAGGCATGCTAAGCGGGAAAATCACTCTTAAAGCCTGAAGCTCAGCCAGCCAGTCTTGGGCTCCTGAGTCCCGATTTGTGCCAACTAGCTTAGATTAGATTAGGATTAGTTATTTTCGAGTAAATAGAGTCTTATTAGGCTAGAAAGCAAAGCTATATAAATAGTCTAAGGTGTATTGAGCATTCATTCGAGTAACAAATAAACAACGAACATCTTTTAGAACTTTCCGAACCAACATTTCTCACTGTTATGGATGTCATGTATGGTTTGAAAAGGCAAGGTCATATTCTTAATGGATTTGGTAGTTGAAGGGATGTGGTATGTTAGGACTTGATTCTGGTTATAAACTAATAATCATTCTGTTTGTTGTCGTTCCTTGGTTGATAATTGGGTCGACAAGGAACACCAGTTCTAGGTCCAGTTTAATGTACTAATGAAGAGAGAGGGACTAGGTTTTTTTTTTTTTTTTCTGCGGCCACTTGCAGCGATGGGCTCTGATTCAGCATTTGGAAGCATCCACGTTATCGATTGACCTTTGGGATAGCGAGCGACCACAGTTTTTGCCCTTTTCACGATGGAAGGAGACTGAACTGTACTATCCAATTATGGGTGTTTTGAGTTCCTAAAAAATATCATAAATGCTTTGAACCATATGAAACAAAATTACTTGAAATTTTTTAGAATTTTATTAGATATATTTAAAATTATTTAGAGATTTTTAAGAGCATGTAGATGTAGATGTATAAAATGAAATCAACTGTTTGTTGCTCACGTCTGATTGCAACTAGTTCTTCTAGTAACGAGAATGACATATCCTTATGTATCAATTAAGAAGAGGCGATATGCCTTCATAGAGGAATCATTTTACCCGAAAATACGAGGTACAATGGAAGGACAACCTTTCAATATAAAGTTGTTTTGGTTTGAGTTTTTTTAATTATAACATGATTTATGAACAACTAATCAATATTTTATTAATTTAATTTATTTTCAGGTTCACAAATATTGAAGTTGCTCAAATAATATCATCGGCGTTTAAATCGTCGATTATTGAGGTTGCTCAAGTAATATTATTGGCGTTTAAATCGTCGATGAAGATTCCATTATTTTAATGGAGTCAGGTATCCAGACATCGTGAATAGATACTACATATCGATGCATGGTTTGACAAAGTTGAGTAGACATCGTGAATAGATACCGCATATCGATGCATGGTTTGACAAAGTTGAGATTAGTGTTAATTTTTAATTTCTAGCTTATTTTTAATAAATTATTAATATAATTGTCAATAATTTATTATTTTTATTTTAAATAAATTACTTATACACAACACAAATTCAAATGGGACAGCGCGCATAATAATGTTGTGAGAAAGGTGTGAGAAAATCACGCGGCAAGTAGGTAATATTGAAAACAATACAATATTTTTTTTAAAAAAATTATGTTTTTAAATCTAATTTATCACTATGGAAATAGGATGCGTGATTTTTAGTATGAAATACAAAAAAATAAAAAAACCAAGGCAAGAGATAAAGGTCTTCATGGCTAGAACAACGCGGCGGTTTGAAGGGATTTCAAATCACTACACTTCCTGGAAGATATTTGGCAGCAATATCTTGAGCACGTGACGTCTAAGCAGTTCACACAACGCTTACAGTCTGATGCTGGCAACTAAAATTGACAAATTCATGGTTCGCTGAATTATACGAGCAACTCTCAGTGAATTATAAACAATTCTGCTAAATGATCATGAATATAACTTCAAAGAGTGGTGATATATGTACGCCCTTTTTTTATCGTATGATTTCGAGAACAACCAGCCTCCTTCTCCTCCTCTAGCTTTGTCATTGTGTTAATTTAATATTTTTTTGGAAACACATTTAATTTGTACTGAATATTATTTAACTTTATTTTTTTTATTTTTGATGTTTAATAAAATTTTATTTACATAATTGATTTGTTTTTACTATTAATTTATATAATTTTATATTATTTACTCCAAATAATTTAAAAAAAAACATATTTAAAAATACAAATCGACGGATTTAGAAATGAAATACGTCCATCGGTATTTCACAGACAGGAAAATGTCACACTCACCGATGAATTTATAGACAGATACAGTCCGTCAGCATTTCACAGAGAGTTATGAAAATACACACTCACTGACGACTTTACAAACGAAT
Source organism: Populus euphratica (assembly GCF_000495115.2). Classification (NCBI taxonomy): domain Eukaryota; kingdom Viridiplantae; phylum Streptophyta; class Magnoliopsida; order Malpighiales; family Salicaceae; genus Populus; species Populus euphratica. The sequence continues at coordinate 60,058 of NW_011500004.1, forward strand.
AGAGTTCGTCGTCATTTCATAGAGAGTGGTGGAAATGCACACGCACCAATGAATTTGTAGACGGAAAGAGCTCATCGGTATTTTACTGAAAGTTGAAAAATATTTACTGGATATGTCACTATTCCGATGAAATAAATCCGTCGATATATTTCTAGTAGGAATGTTTTTTTTTTGCTTTCATTTTTTATTTGTAAAACCATCAACAATATTTTTTTACCGATATTTGTAGCAATGGAACGTTGTATTATTGACGAAAGGGATGCTGACAGACACTTTCTGTTGATAATTTAGTTGGTAAAAAATTTACCGACGAAATCTGAATCTTGTACCAATGGAATGTATCTATCGGTAAAACTGTGAAATATTATAATATTTGTTTTTAAATAAATATCCCCTATAATGCTTTTAGAAAAAATTAATAAATCCTTACGAGAATTGGCCCTAAAATTTAAACATTTGAGAATCAAGAAAATAATGCAGAGGTTCTCGAGTGAATGAACAAAATGAGTAGCAGATGAGTTCTAAACATATCAAATATTTTTTTTTACTAAAAGAATGGACATATTTTTATTTAATTATTGCATCGAGTTTAAATTTGATAACAAGCTTTAATTTATAAAGGATAGGAAGGTTCTCAAATCAGACCTAAAAATTAATTATGTTTTTTTTCTAGTTAATTTTGAACTTTTACCTTTTATTTTTCCTATCTACTTGAAGTTTTCTTTTCCTTATTGAATTAAGTCAATAAGGGATCTATTTAAACAATTATAAGCATTTTTCCAAAAAGATATATTTGCATGCTGTTTTTATTAAAAATAAATGACCACCAAAATTATGAAAGCTATATTTGTGCTACTTCAAAAAAAAAAATTTATCTTTTAAACAATTAATTAGTTTTATAATAAACCCCATCGCTAATTAATTGGTCTTTTCCATTATCTGTATTTTTTTTATTATGTATTTTTTAAAAGAAAACATTCCCGAAACAAGTTATTGGATGATCCATGTTTTCTCTTATCATACAATAAGAAATTTCAATCATCCATGACTAGCACTTCAATGTGAATAATTAAACACTTGTGAAGCAAATATAGCAGTAGCATTATGTGTGATGTAATGTACCAAAGAATAATCAGAAAAATATCTGTTCCGAGTAATTGCGCAACTCATCTTGCGTTGCATGGAGATAGGGATATTTTTTTTTTTTGATTTACGTGGGGTGTCCGGGCCAGCTTACGCGCATCACGACTAATCCCCACGGTCCACTGAACATCCCCAGTGAACAGGTAAGGCACTGCGGGGGTGACAGGCGTGATGACAAGTGTGCATGATAAGGTTCGAACCCAGATGCAGAGGAAGGGGACAAGTCCCTCCCACTGCTAAGCCAGAACCTCACTTACAACTCGGTGATGGTGAACTAGGGTTCACTTGCAACTCGGAGGTGGTGGTGAACTAGGGTTCACTTGCAACTCGGAGATAGGGATATTTTAGTTAGTATGGTGGTGAACTCAAACGCAACTCGGTCCAGGCCAATCAAATTGTTGACCATCACTCGGTAGTCCTCTCACGAAAATAATTAGAAAACAAGTGCTAGCTAGGGTGAATTTACACACCGTGAGATTAACGCAACGCGCGACCAGATCTACATTATCTATCAACTTAATAGATTTTATCTCTGAACTATCATGTTTTTGCAAATATTATTTCCCTGCTTGATTTGACAGTTAAAATAAATCAAGAACCCTTTAAAAAATCATTTAAAACAAAGCATATAATTTTATATGATTGTTTTGGGATTCTAACATAACTCGAGACCATTAATTCGAATTAACGATCTTCTATTCTTTGCACCTTTGTTAATATTTAGTGTTGAAGAGAGATTAAAAGGAGTTTCATGACCTCAAAAACTTTTGAAAGAAGAGTGGATTTATGTTGGCAAATGCGAAGAATGTTAGCTAGCTCAAGGCCTCAAGAATTGAATTTTATAAAGGGAGTCTTGTAGAGTCAAAATCGCCAGGCATCCATTTATAAGAATAATAACAATAATTAAAAAGAAAAAAGAAAAAAGGGGGGAGCATTTTAAAGAGCACATCAAATGCAATTCCAAAAATGGTGTCTAGGATGATCCTTTGCGAGAGCTAATGAAACAAAATTCTTCCGTAGAGACAGGACTCAGGAATCAATGATAGGGCAGCAGTGGGCACGAACGATCCATGCACCAACTTGTTAGGTATCTCTCTCTTCTTTGGTAAAATCGATATAGCCATGAGGATTACAGTCTGATTACATTCCTGGTGGTGGTCCTTGGTCAGTACAGACCTCACCGACTGTCAAATTGGCCGGACCCACTCACTGTCTTGCAAGCCTGGCAAAGAGTGTGTGTGTGTGGATGTAATTCCACCTAGTAGGCTAGTACACACCACTCCCTTTTTATTACAAAACAGCTATGCATGCATGCAGTTCCAAGCTTCGCTTCAATTATTGTCATGATTGAGAGAGAGATTTGTGAACATGGATGGATTCTAGTTGGATGTCGAGGAGCAAGACCTTCCACTCCCACCTGCTCAATTATATATACACACACACACACACACATCTCCCCCCAGCTTGTCTTATTGAAACATCTCAAGCTTCCTAGCTATAAATGGAGTTGAAATCTTGGAAAGCAACCGTTCATAACTAATCCTTGATCACTACACGTCCAAAATATGTTCTGTGCTGATCCTAGACCTAGTCGCAGAGCCAATCTATCGATTGTTTTCTTCTTTTCATAAGAAAAAGGCAACTCAATGACAATAATAAATTCATGAGATTCTTGGATACAAGGAAACAAATGCCATTTGAATTCGTAGACATTGTTTTATTATTCATACAATCTACACGCGCTGTGTTATTGCACTACTACCATAGATAAGCGAAGACGTATGCTACCTTTTCTCTAAGATGTAAAAATGTTTAATATGTCCCTTGAAGTTTTATTTTTTATTTTTTTGCATATTTGGTCTTTGTACATTTTACTTCTACAATTTTATTTTTATCACGATCCAGTCCTCAAATAAACAGAGAAAATCATCAAGAAAGAAAAGAGTAAAAATAATTTGGTCAGCAATAGTCCTACTACTAAAACATGACCAGTTTTGGTGTTAATTATTTCATCGTAGAATAGAAAGTTTAATAAAAGTTGTCTTCTTTTTTAAAGTTTTTATTAATTTTCAACCTTTATATTAATTAGAAAGTGTTTTAAATTTAATGATATGATTACTGATAATATTTCTATGATATTTTTAAGTTAATTTAATAATATTTCTAGATTTGAAAAAATAAACTTAAAAGCTAATTTTTCAATCACCAATATATATTGACGAGAAGAAATGACGCTTAATAATATAAAATATAGTAAACCAGTTAGGAATCATATTATTCAAGCGCAAGGTTGTCACTATTGTTTCGTTCTGTCCATGATATATATATTGTATCATTTAAAAAAAAAAACACATATCCATTCATTCTATATATTATTTAAAATATTATATTAAATCAATACAGGACACGTAAAATCTCGCCCTGCATTATTTCTCTATATGTACAAAATCAATTAAAGGGAAAAAAAATAACACCGAGTGAAAGATAAATAAATTAGTAAACTAGTTTAATTGGTTTCTGCTTTCGTTCCTCATCCTAAATAATTTTAAATAATTTAAATTAGTAAACTAGTAAAAAATATATATTTAAATATTTTTTTAAATTTATTTATAATATCAATATATAAAAAACAATAAATTAAAAAAAAATATTTCTTTATTAAAATACAAAAACGAAGAGTGTCTAACCTAACTCTCTCTCTCTCCCCCTCGCTGCCCTGTATGTATTTTATAGCCAGGTCAACACAAGGACAAGATTTGTGTGTATGAGGCGTGCACGTACACCACAGAGTGGGTCCCATATACCTTTTCACCGCTCTGGGGTTTTGAGTTTGGAAGGGCTCTTGTGTGGGTCCCCCTCCCTTCCTCGAATTGAGGTCCAAACTCCGTAAGTAATAATATACTAGCTTTTTCCCTCCCCGGGACCCACTCAGCACTAAGGACATCACCACGTGTCCATTTGATCGTGACTTCAAGATCGCCTAACACACGTCACCGTCGGCTGATGTGGACCAGTTGAAAGTGGGTTTGATGGGTCCCTCCCTTTTCAACTCTTAGCTCATTCATCTTGGCCTAGAACAGCTGGCCATTCGCCTCGACTATTAGTGAAGAGTTTAATTGATAGTGTGACTGTAAATATTTTTTATATTAAAATGTATATTAATAATATATTTTTATTTTAAAATAATTATTTTAAATATTAATATATTAAAATAATTTAAAAATATATTAATTTAAAATAAATAAATAATTTTCAATTTTTTTTAAATATAAAAACAGACAAGCCGTAAATTTAAATCTTATTCAATTTTTTTTTAAATATAACAGACAAGCCGTAAATTTAAATCTTATCATTAATATTAAATAAAATTTATTATTTTCTTATAAATGCATTATTATCATTATTAATTTAAAAAGATTATTTAAAATGAGACTTGAATTATTGTTAATTTATGAATTTACAAATTATTTTTTTAAAAAAAAAAATTGACTTGAAGAAAGAGTTTGTAAGAAGATCGAGTAAAGATTTTAATTTAATGTTGTGTCATGTTTTTATTGCGACTTGTATAATAAAATAAAAAAACAAGCAATTTTTTATTAAGATTAAAGGAATCGCAAGAATTCAACGCTTCTTCACTACATGAGATCAGGGTAAATTGAGGGAATGGCAACATCACCACATGAAGCTATCCCATCAAATTATTAAAGAGCTGGGGATCATGTGCTTGGCACATGCAATCAAGGCCCTCGACCTTGTTTGTTGCAGAGGGGAAGGAATGGATAGCCGGAAAATGACTAAATTTACCGGAAGTTATTTTCTTCTTTGATGCAGAAGGGAACTGGGGTGATCTGTAGATGACCGCCACAGCCGGTGTCGAGTTCTGTTATTTTCTAGCGGAGAAAGACATTATGCAGACAATCAAAATCAAAATCCATGTTGGAACTCGCCGTTCAAAAGGGATGGATGGCGAAGGAAGTGGAAGGGCCTTTTCTCCAACTTCAATGAGATGCCACGTGTCGAGGGTCCAGTCACCTGAAACCCACCAGGAAAGCGTGAGCTATCATAAGAGCGTGTCACGCAAATCATAATTTAATGCGAGCGTGAAGGATAATGCTGCGCAGTTACCACGGAAATAATATTCGATTTCCCTTGAAAGCATCATCTCCCTTGCACCAAAAAAGCTAAAAACCCTCAAACAGTAGCTTTAATCTGCTTGCTCGGGTGTTTTATTGGGCTCTGAGGCTTCAAGGGGTGTTAATACATTATATTAAATTTGAAAATCATCGCAGTTTTCACGGTGGTGATCAGAGTGAATGGCATTAGCATCTATCTATCCATACATATATATTCATCGTAAAAGATATAAAGGTCTCAGAGAATATACGTCTGCAGTCTGCCCTCCTTTAGTAGCGAGGTCACGGCTTTTCTTGCAGTGAAAAAGCAAGCTATCTATTTTTTTACCATGTAAACACAAAAAAAACACTGCATAAAACCAAAAACATTCTGTAATCTGATTGACATGCCCAACACAGCATCATATGATAAGAAAACAAAAAAGAAAAGGAAAAAGCGATTGCTGTCAATGAGGCTCCATGTTCTTTTGTTTTTCCCTTTCAATAATGAGAAATTATAACCAGGAACTTAGCATTCTGGATGGAGGTAGACAATGGCTTCCTAAATTAGACGGTAATTATCTTTGGGTTTTCTTTCTGCTTTCTTGCTTGCTAATATGATTAGAATTACTTTGCCGATATGTAATCTCTTTTTGGGTTTAAAACTTGTTTATCTGAGAAAAAAAATCAAAGTATAATGTTTTAGGAGAAGAAGAGACGAATCTTTTTAATTATTATTATAAAAAGTACGTTATCTATGACAACTTAACGGTAGAGAGTGATATGATCAGAGCTTTTGAGTAGGATTAGCATTGAAGAATATTCAACTATAAAGGTCGAAATGAAATAATTCTATAATTATAGGGAATAAAATGTACTCGAGGAAATATGGTGGACTGGTTTACGTGTTTCCAGTTGCGTTTTTGTGATGCTGTCACGGGAATCAGTGAGGACCAGTTGGATGTTTTTACCAAAAGAAAGAATGACAAATAGCAGAAAGCTTTTGTTCAAAGAAAACATAAAAAAGGCAAAAGTGACAAAGGATCGATGGCCACTCTCGGAACTTGAAAGTGGAAGCCTAAACCAACCCACGACGCAAGTGGCTGCTGCCGTGCCATACATTGCTTTGAAACATAAAAATATCACCAGCTTGTGCATGAGAGTCTTCATAAAAAAATAGGCTCAATATTCTCCCCTTTTCTCTTCTTGCATGCATAGAAAGACGTAATTTATAGTGGAGCTAGCAAGGTCATCAAGTAAATCAAATCATGCTTGGAAATGAAATTAGAGACTCAAGTAAAGGGTCGTGTAATTTACAATTTAATAAACAAGCATCCTTGAATTGGTTACATGTTTCCACAGGTAATTCAAATGGCATGATCAGGCAACAAAATGTAACTGATAGTACCTTTATGTAGAAGACATCCCCAAATTAAACACTCTTGTATTCAAGTATAAAGAAGACATCCCCAAGTTTTAGATAGTGTACTAGAATAAAATACAAAAGAAATATATTTGTCTGAAGGGATAAAAATATAAACTAAATAACCACCAAAACATGTGGTTCTCCATTAAAATATCTTGTAATCTTGACTTGAAATTTGAAATTTAAAAGATGATAAACCATGGATAAGTCCATTTTGTTTCAACTAAACCCGAATCCACCAACATTTGCAACAGATTTTCAAATTCGTGCAACAAAATTTGACCCATCAAAGAAAGAAGAGAAGTTTTGTCCACAGTAGAAACAAAAACCTACGAAGAAGTGAAAAAAGCAAAGACTGCAACACAGACATGCTACAGAACAACAGTAAAAAACTTTTAACGTTAGGGGTTTTCTGTTAAGAGTAGATTTAGATACGCGGTGGAGTTAGTTAACTTCAAGAGTGAGCTGGATCCACTCTTCGAGGACTGACCCACTTTTGAATAAAATAATCCATACTTAAAATAATAAATTATTAATACTGAAAGAAAGCAGAGATTTTTAGAGCTTCAATTGAAGAAGCTGGAGATACATATCTCTTTTATAATTATCAATATTTTTTCCCTTTTTATGTCTCTCTTCTAATAATCCAAAACTTCCCTTCTTTCCCTCAAATTCTCGTGTATCTCGACTGGGTTCTTTTAGTTTTTGACTCTTTTATGGAAAGTTGAAGTCTTTCAAACATGTGAATTTAGTAGTGTCTCTCTTTTGTTTAGTTGCTGGTTTTGGAGATCAAAGTTTTTGTTTGCAGCCATGTTGAATCTCGGTTACTGTAAAGGATCAATGTCAACGGCTAGTTCTGGTGGCGTTTCAGATCAGTTTCCGGCGGGGTTACGTGTGTTGGTTGTTGATGATGATCCAACATGTCTTGTGATCTTGGAGAAGATGCTTAGGACCTGCCGTTATGAAGGTATTTATGGAGATTTGTGTGAATTATACTTCGAAAGATCAAGTATAGTTTCCTTGAATTTGTTGTTTTTGATGCTCAGCACATGAATTGGGTTTCATTTTGGGTGTGTTATGATTTCTGTGTGACATATAAGTGGTCATTTCTTCTGTTTCTTTAGTGATTTTGCTTGTGAACTTATGTGGCAGTGTTGAGATTCGAGGGGTGGTGTCACATCTGTGCTATGATTATGTAATGAATTGGAGTTCTAAATTCGGTTTTAAGATTTATAGGAATTTGGATGTTATTACTCTTCTTGTCTTGGAGATGTGTTTGAATTTGTGATGTCTGATGCTTTCCTCTTGGTCACTGACTGGTAAACTCCCGTTGAGGTCTGTGGGTGTATGTTAAAAGACATTTTCGTTTGTGTAAATTGATTGATTGATTGATTGATTTGGTCTGTGTGGGAATTTTCAGTCACAAAGTGTAACCGAGCAGAGATTGCGTTGTCTCTACTTCGAGAGAACAAAAACGGGTACGATATTGTTATAAGTGATGTCCACATGCCAGATATGGATGGATTCAAACTTCTCGAGCGTATTGGGCTAGAGATGGATCTGCCTGTTATCAGTAAGTTTCCTTTCGCAGTTGCTTCAGATGGATTTAATTATCTTTCTTGTTAAAGAGCTAACATTAATGAGATGTCTGCTGCATAATTTATGAACTGTGCAGTGATGTCAGCTGATGATGGGAAAAATGTGGTCATGAAAGGTGTAACTCATGGTGCTTGTGATTATCTGATTAAACCGATTCGCATTGAGGCACTTAAGAACATATGGCAGCACGTGGTTCGGAAGAGAAAGAACGAGTGGAAGGATTTGGAGCAATCGGGGAGTGTAGAAGAGGGAGGAGATAGGCAGCAGAAACAATCGGAAGATGCAGATTACTCATCCTCAGCAAACGAAGGAAGTTGGAAAAATTCGAAAAGGAGAAAAGATGAGGAAGAAGAAGCAGATGAGCGGGATGATACATCCACGTTAAAGAAACCACGTGTGGTTTGGTCAGTTGAGCTTCACCAACAGTTTGTTGCAGCAGTTAATCAACTAGGAATTGACAGTAAGTATCCTAACCATTTCTTTCAAAAGCTAATACCGTTGTACTTCCTAATTTACAAGCACCTAAATGCAGCACCTTTTGTTTAGAGAAGCATGCCATATTAGGAGAACAATCATGGGGGAAGTGTAAGCGATAGACATGCTTCTTGGTTGCCTTTTTGCTCACCATCAGCTCATAGTTTTGAGCTCACCATCAGCTCATAGTTTTGACTAGATTTATGTTACATCTGCATCACTTACAGATCTCTATGCTGAGCCTTGACATTTTTTTACCATTCAATCCTGTCATGCAAATGTAATTTGACTTTAGCTTAAACCTTACACCTTCATACTTGTCTCTATTGGACTATGGACATTTACTCCCAATATTTCTGCCCTCTTATATGTTTATTTTTCTTCTGTGGATGCAGAGGCTGTTCCCAAGAAAATTCTAGAGTTGATGAATGTTCCTGGGCTCACCAGAGAAAATGTTGCCAGCCACCTCCAGGTATGGAACATGTTTGCTTAGCATGGAATGTTTAGTGTAGAATATGATGTATTCAAATTTGCTCACTATCCAACTATATGGTGCAGAAATATCGCTTGTATCTTAGAAGGTTAAGTGGGGTTTCACAGCACCAGAGCGGTATGGGCAACTCTTTTATCAGCCCGCAAGAAGCATCATATGGTCCATTGTCCTCGCTTAATGGGCTTGACCTTCAAACTCTTGCTGCTGCTGGTCAAATCCCTGCACAAAGCCTCGCCACACTGCAAGCAGCAGGACTTGGTCGATCAACAGCAAAGCCTAGAATGCCCATGTCAATTGTTGATCAGAGGAACCTTTTCAGCTTTGAAAACCCAAAATTAAGATTTGGGGAGGGGCAACAGCAACATTTGAACAATGGTAAGCAAATAAACTTACTTCATGGAATCCCAACCACAATGGAGCCAAAGCAGCTAGCCGACTTGCACCATTCAGCACAGTCCCTTGGGAGCATGAATATGCAACTCAATGCCCATGGAGACCAGAGTGGTTCTTTGCTGATGCAGATGTCTCAACAGCAGTCTAGGGGCCAGGTACTAAATGAAACTAGCAGCAGCCAAGTTCCCAGACTCCCATCGTCCATAGGGCAGCCTATTGTAACTAATGCAATTGCCAGTGGGGTCTTGGCGAGAACTGGATTAGCTGAAAATGGCAGAGGAACAGGATTCAGTCCAGTTTCACAATCATCTCCAACGTTGAATTTCCCCTTGAACACCACAGCTGAATTGACAGCCAGTAGTTTTGCTCTTGGAAGTGCTCCTGGGGTGCCTAGTCTCACATCCAAGGGGACATTTCCTGAAGATATTAACTCAGAAATGAAAGGACCTGGAGGATTCATCATGCCAAGTTATGATATTTTTAGTGACGTGCAAAACCACAGATCCCATGATTGGGAGTTACAGAATGTAGGCATTGCCTTCAATGGTTCTCAGCAATCCAACTCTCTGCAAAGCAGGGTCGATGTGGCATCATCAGTTTTAGCTCATCAGGGCTTCTCTTCTAGCCAAAGTAATGGACAGGGCAGGAATATATCTGCTGTCGGGAAGCCAATATTTTCAGCAGGAGATGCAACGGACCGTATGAATGCACAAAGTCTTGGACAACCTCTCAACACCTTTTTTGCCGAGAATTTAGTGAGAGTTAAGACTGAAAGAGTCCCTGATGCAAACCTTCAAACCACCCTCTTTAATGAACAGTTTGATCAGGAAGATCTCATGAGTGCGCTTCTCAAACAAGTTGGTTTCTGTTTCCACATTAATTTTATATGTTGGGTTTTGGAAAGTTGCAGCTTTCTAATAATTTGTGCCAATTTTTCTTCCTTTGCAGCAGCAGCAGCAGCAGGCAGGCATTGGACCAGCTGAAATTGAATTCGACTTCGATGGGTATTCCCTGGATAATATTCCTGTGTAGGACATACCCCGTGCTCAGTTCTCTTAGCTATTGCAGTTTCTAATGTACATATCTGCTGCTACAGATGAATTTGATCTCTCTCTGTGCAACTGGAGGGTGGCAATTCAAGTCAGTGTTTTGTTAAAAAATTAAAAAAAAAAAAAAAACAGAACGGATTGTTTGATTTCTCATAGACACGTTTCTCTTGTGATTATCATGTTCTTGCTGTTTCAGTTTGGAACATTAAAAAAAATTCAGGCAAATGGAAGTCGAGGTGGATAAATTCCAATGGAAGATAATTGGGAAGCTAATAAGATACAATTGGATGGCATGCAAAGGCTTACCTGCTAAATTTTGTCTGCATTTCTTCGGAAAAGCCAGCAAGAAGCAACTCATTATAGGGTGCTCGTGAGAAGTTTTCGGTGGCTCAGGTTGTGGAAAGCTGGAATCAACTTCTTAGACATCTGCAGAATTCTAGGAACTTTTCTAACTTTAATAATAGATCAAGTTTGATTTTGTTTTCAACTCCTTGTTTTTTTATTTATATTTATTAATTAAGGGATTGACCTTGATGTACATATTCCATTTGATTGCTCTAGACACAAAGTCTGAGTATGTCTTTCCCTGGATTTTTTCTAGTAATTTTAGGAGGTCCTTGTTTTCTTCTCCCTTGATCTGCAATTTCATACTGGAACCTCGATTTTTGTGCTGTGCTATTTGACGTTGCATGGAGCGTGAGCGTTTGTTGCAAGTAATAGCCAGCATTCTGGATTAGTCAGGATTCTTCGACTAGCATGCACATGCCGTAAAATGTAGAGAGCTCCACATTTAGGTTGCAGGAACCTTTTCACCATCATTTAATAGAATGCATTTAGGGAGATTGTGCAGTTAAGAGCACAAGTGATGCTGTCATGTGCCCACCTAGATATTCTCTATCAATAAAGCTGCCTCGTGTTTCTAGGTACAAGAAAAGGTGGCTCAGTGGTTGAGAAACAAGATAAAGAACTTGTGAGATCATGATTAAAGTCCACCATTTACAATGTACAAAAATCCTCCTCTCATCATTCTAGGCACATCGGCCCTGAGCTGACCCTAGTTAATGGAAGTCCAAAGCAGCTGTAGCCAGAATCATTCTCCAGTTTTTTCATGCTGACAATTAAAGGATAGTGTTGGCTTGCAACAAGTTGATCAAAATAAGAACCATCGTTGTGTGAACTTAAAGGGATCAAGTTGATCAGACAAGAGCGCAGACAATGGATTATATTGAAGAAATAATGTGAGAATCAGTGGTGTAGATAAACCGAGGATAGAAAAACTTGTCCTGCCGATAGACGGAATTCACACTTGAGAAATACTGACCTGGTTTACGTAGGCTGTCAAATATTGGAAGATTTGCAAGCGAAGAGCCACCACTAGAGGTAAGTATCAATTCAATCCAGCCAAAATAAATATACAACACTAACAGATATGAGCTTGAAAATTTCAGTGCAAGAGATTGTTAGCAACAGTGTTTCTCATGAAATCTAACAAACATTCAAACCAACAGATCTAAACAAAATTTCTTTAAGCAGCAATTCATCTCTGGCAAATAAGATGGAACCTCCAGAGTAAAAAAAACAATAGAAAAGAAGCATATGAACAAATAGGTAGTTTATATGTAAGAAAGGTATCTAGAGTCTAGAATAGAGATGGTAGATGAAATATAGCAGAAAAAATCAAACCAAACAAACAATCATGTTTCAATAAGAACTAGATATATAATCAAATTGTGCATTAGCATTATAAAATTGATGTCCCGGAGTCGTATATAACACCAACCAGATACAATCAAATCAACACCTGCCCTTTATGTACCAAGCTCTGCATGCATATCTTCTAGTGATTCTGGTAAATGTCAAAGCTCCTGGTCAAGCATGCATCCATCAAAGCAATGAAAGAATGAAAAGAATCAGAAGCCGCTACAAAATCAAGCAATCTCACATCCGACAACTATTGCCGTATCAACAACACCACCACAGCTGCCAGGAGAATTGATAATATCATGGTCGATCCCTTTCCATTGCTGTTGCTTGTTGGGTATATTGAAGGGAGTGAGCACTCTTCCCCATTGAAGAACACTTTTGTAGGAAACCCATCCCCAGCAGCAATATTCACTCCTGGTATATTTTTCTTAGTGAATGAGATCACTGTCTGTTGTTTTCCAGGAACCCTAGGATCCTTTTGTGGGTTGGCTCCATCAGTCTCTGCCACAAGATAGTTCAACCCTGGAAGCCCCTCCATTAATATGGTGTTGTTGACACCATCCATCTCCAGCATGCTTCCATTGAATGAGTACATAGCTTCAAAACCAGCAGCAGCTTTGTCCAATTGCACTGCAGCAAACCAATCAGGGAATGAAGTTTCTTGCCAATTGAAGAGTGTGATTCTTGCACTCCATCCACGGTTATAATCAGTAAACAAGTGCCAGTTGATACTAACTCCACAATTATCTGCACAAGGAAATGGGTTTGGCACAGCCCGATGTTTGAGAGCAGACCAAGCTACAGACATGGCAGTCCGATTCTCATAAGGAACGAGAAGTGCCTGTGGTGGAAGAAGAACAGCTGGAGCAGTAGCACTACAAGTACGGGCAGTGTTACTAGGGCACCCACAAGCACAAGTGTTGCAAGGGATAACAGAATCATTGTAGTAAGCAGAAAATGAAACACAGCATCTAGGGCTTGCTCCCTTGGGATGGGTGATATTACACACCACCTGCCAGCTGGCAACTGCAGTTTTATTCGCTGGTAAGCCAGATGGATCAGGGAATTGGCTAGGGCTCACCCTAACAGGAGGTCCACATTGATAATCAGGGTTAAGTGTGCCATTGATCTTCCAGTTCTGTGGTGGTGAGATCTGAGAGCGATTGAGATCTGGAGGCATTTTATAAACCTGGAGCTGGAAAGCTGAAGTCGACTTGCTTGGATCCATGGATGGTGGCAAGATAGTACCATTTCGGCAACAGAAAGGGATCAATCCAAGGGTTGTGTCATTAGCCTTTGTTGGAGGCAAATCAACTATCGTTGGCCTTCTCTCGCAGTTTAATACATTGGAAAAGTCTAGGGCCCCGTAGTATTTACCTTGAGGACCATATATGCAGTCAGTAGAATCAAGAATGTAAGGATAAGCCCCTTTCATGGAATAGATAAATTCATCCTTCATCCAGTCCCAGCTCAATTTCCAGTTATCAAGTCGACCAAGAGGATTATGGTTTGCAATAGAAACCTGTGCCCAATAACTCGAGTCGTATGTTCTGATCACATCATACATGATTGTAAGATCTCCATTCTGGCGGGGCAAGAACTCTTCATCTAAAGTGATGTTTGTTTTAAATTTTTGGTCTCTAGTGCAGCAAACAAACATGATGCTTCCTGCAAAAACCCAAAATAGATGTCCATCAATAGATGTAACAGAACATGAATTTCCCAATTCAGATGAGAAGCGATATCATGTGATCTTTTAATTCTGACAGTCATATATCGATAGGCAAGTAGCTATCACAGGAATGAAAAGGAAAATAATCTCACAAATAACAAATTCCAAATCTCATAACAATCTCCACATTGCCTGACTTCATTTTGTCCAAACAATATTGACTCAACATGATGAAACAAATTTCCCAAATTGTAAGTCAGATGGTTAGCTTTCATTTCATAAACCAACTTGACACAAATGACCGCCTACATTTGAACTAAAACCACAATCAACCAGAAGTTGCCAGACAACTTTCATTCATAAAATAAGCTAGTGGTGTTGGTGTCCAGCCACAAAAATCAAATTGATACGCTAAAGAGTGACTTTGGCAGCACCAGCTTCTCAACAACCCTAGTAACAATGCATCCCACCATTTCAGCATATAAATAGCACAAATTTCCCACTTTAGATCAAGAATTTTATTCAATTGATTCATAATTCTTGCAAAAAAAAAATCATGTAATCTTCTCTTATCTTCCAAGAATACAAGATCCATTTTTTTAAGGAGCAGCTAATATTAGATCCAACCACCAAAAAAAGAATCAAAACAAAAATCCCACCGACGAAATAAAACACCAATCTCATTTTAAACTAAAAAACCCACATCACAAAATTTATATGAAAAAAGACCACATATATAAAACTCCCAAGAGATGAAAGCTTTAAGCTGACCTTCTTTAGTAGTGGCAGGGCAAACAAAGCCATCATTAGCAAGAGAAATATTAGAAGGCCAAGGCACATCCTTCAAAGGAACTCCAAACTGAGTCCCTAAAAACTGAACCTGGACACTAGTTTGAGTGTCATCGCCAGCAGTCTCAATAGCAGTTTTCAAATCGGTCATTGGGAAACCAGCGAAAACAGTACCATTCCCAACAGCAGCAGGCAAGGTAGTACCATCGGCGAGAACAGCATTAGAAGCAGAAACTAAAAGCTCATCATTTTGAAAACCCACAAAAACCTTCCATGATTTAAGTTCATCACGGCCGTTGTTTTGCACAGTTAGCGTTGATTTAAATCTGTAGGGTTGGAGTGTGGGGTCTGTTGGTTTGATCTGTGATCCCCCATTATACTGGTATGATAAGAAGATGCCATTGCAAGTACTGGATGCTGGAGCTGGTGCTTCTGGTGTTGGTGTTTGGGAGTTGGCGAAGGGTATTGTAGCAAAGATGAAGAAAAACAGGAGATTTAAGGTTAAAGACGACATTTTTTTGAGGTTTTGCGAGAGGAGAAACAAAAGGATGTGATTTTTTTTTATGTTTATAAAGAGTATTTCTGGGGAGGGTGAAGTGAAAGAGGGCAAACGCGTGAAGGGTGTTCGGCGTGTACAGCTTAGAGAAAGCTGTTTTCTTTTGAGTTGATTTTTAATCTTGTAGCGTCGAGGAATTGAATTTCAAAGAACGGTATTTTAAGGGGAATTTATTTATTTATTTATTTATTTATTTATTTATTTATTTATTTTTAGTGTTTTGGGATTGACAAATGGAAAAGGAAAATGTTGTTGGGCGAGGGGAGAGGAAGGATCCGTTGTATTTATGGAAGGCTCCCCTCCCTTCCTCTTTTGAATTCCTAAAAGTAAATCGAGGGATTGAATTGATTGTACACCATGTGGGTAGGAAGAGGGGTGCCCTATTGGGTCCAAATTCTAATAATCTTTTATATATATATATATGGGGATAGAGGAGGAGAGAGCGGTGTGCATGTAAGAATATGGACACGACCCCTCGCTGATTGAGGGGCACAAAATCAGGCTGATGTTGCGGCCACGTCTTTTGTTGTCTGTCCGCTAGGGTGGGCCGTGCGCGTTCGGGGAGTCGCTTTCTTTCCCCCCAGTCACCGTTAAATATATGACTAAGAGCCCTAGTGATTTCTTAATGACTTTCAAAGATTTTTTTATAATTTTATTTTTAGATAGTTTTAGATTATTAATATTAAAGATAAATTTTAAGAAATAAAAAAATTATTTAAATTATTTTTTCAAATAAAAGATATTTTAAAAACAACTGCCACTAATTAACTCTAGGTAAGGACCAGCATGATGTTTTATTGTTTTTTTATTTTATTTTGGAAGCTTAGATTTTATTTAAAGGAAATTATGAAATCTTCATGGATACTTCCAAGTACATTTTTAAAATCATTAAATACAAGATTTAATCTTGATTTGACATGTAAAATGACTCACTGGTACCCTTATTACTGAAAATAAAAAATTACACGCCATTTGTGGCGAGAAAACATGTGGAGGTTGGAGCCTCTCAACCATGTCTTAAACAAATAAAACACGCTTTTATCGTTAATTATTGTTCATCACAAATGACTACGGATAACACCATTTCTTAAACAATTTTTTTATTTTTTTTTCATTTCCTTCCTATGAGTTTGTCTATATAGATATGTGGTTTAGATTTTTCATCTCACTGGCGGGGGGGGTGATTAGGGTTCAGGAAGGATTTTGAATTCAGTTTAGTTTTGAGTTTGTAGACTAGTTAAACTATATTTTAAGTTAAAATAGGTTTGACAGGCCCATAGAAATTATTTTATATATATATATACACACCCAGAGTTGAAAATGAGTTTTTAGGATTTAAAAATACTAGACCCCGGTTTTGTAGCCACCATGGATTGTTACAATTTGAATGAGCAGAGGATGCTTCATCCATCCACGCTACCATTACTTTGTTGGTATTGTCGTTCGTCCATTTAAAAAAGAAAAAAAAGACAAGCGCATGTGTCTTGCCCAGCCACTAATCATGTACTCAGAAAAGTAATTGTGCGACATGTTTTAGGCTGGTGTTTTGAGATGTACAGTGATTATTTTAAAAAAATATTTTTTATTTTAAAATATATTAAATATTTTTTTAACATTTTTAAAAAAAACTAAAGTTAGGTGCATGGGTCTTGTTTTACAGGCCCATTAATACTTGGGACTTATTTAATTAAGTTGGACAAACATCTTGGGCAATCTTTCCATGTATTAGGCGAGTAAAAAACTAAAAAAAATGATTAAATTGAGATAATAGAAAAAAATAATAATTGAAAAAATTAAATTGAAAAAAAAAACTTATTAAATTAATTATAAAAATAATTTGGTTTGGTTAATCCAGTTTCAGTTTTAAAAGACTGAAACTGAATAAATTGAATCGAACCAAATATAAAAATAATTCGGTTTGGTTAATCCAGTTTCAGTTTTAAAAAATTTGGTTTGGTTAATCCAGTTTCAGTTTTAAAAGACTGAAACTGAATAAATTGAATCGAACCAAACCGGTTCAAATAGAAATAAAAAAACCCGATGTTATTATAAATAGCTTCTAAATTCATCTACTTTTCAGTTTCTTCTTTTAACCCTATTAAATCAGTCATAGCAGTCGCCCCCTGCCCTAACCTATTTTTTTTTGTTTAATCTCTTGATCAAATCTTCATCTCTCAATCTTTTTGTGTCTAAATCAAAGTTAGCAATTACTCCTTCAAGTTCTTTGCTTCTCATAATTGGATGAGAAATTTAATGCTATTTTTTTTTATCAATTTATATTAACTTATTTTGTTAACTCTTTAGTTTTTTCTCACTTGGTTTTGAAGAAAATACAAGCTATAAAATGTTAAAATGATAAATTAGTAGCATCTTTCCTTTTATTTTATTTTTGTGGAGTTAATGTGTTTTGTTTTAATTTCAAGGGATATCTGTAAATTGTATTTCTTTAGTTTTATCGTATGTATTGTTTTCTTGGTTTGAGCCCATTGTTTTCAATGTTCTATTTATTTTTCATGTTATTTGTTGTATAATTTTATTTTAAATTTTAATTAGAGTTGATTGGTTTGAGAAAGCCATCAAGTACAAATTAAAATATATTTCCCCTGACATTCAAGATGAATTTTGGTAAAGAAAAATTAAACAATGAATATAGGTTTTTATATCAACTACATGCCTTTTAAATGATCCCATTAAAAGTCATAAAAAAACCTAAAAAAACCAAAAAAGATAAACCAGTTTTTTTTCTAGTTTTTCCCTTCAATCAACTGAACCAAACTGAATTAAAACTAGTTGATTTGAATTGGTTTTGGTTTGTTTTAATTTTTTTAAAAGAATTAGTTTGTTTTTTAGATGAAAACCAAACCAAACCAAACCAAAAATACTCACCCCTACCATGCATAGATGCTTGCTTCCTTTAATATTATCTTTTTCTTTATTTTTTAATAGAATTCATTGCAAATAAAATAACTAAAATAATATTTTTATATTTCAATTTTTTTACATGATTTTCTAAAGTTAATTATTTTTTCAATCATGTATAAATTATTGAATCATGATTTCTAATATTTTTTATTGGAATTTTATTTCTAGATCATGATAAGTTTGTGTTTAAAAAACAATGTTTTTCATATAAAAAACTGTTTTTTTTTAATAAATATATGAATAAGAAAAGGAAGTTCTTGAAGAGACATTTTTTCCCCTTCTTAATTCAAATGCGAATGTTTATTTTAATTGATGTTATTTTTTATGAAAAAAATATGCTGCTTTTAAAAAACATGTTTTTGTCTAAATAAAAAAATGCATCAATAAAAAACGTAAAATTCACCGAAGAAGATATATATTTTTTATCCAGATGCAGTAACACGACGATGGAATGATATTAACATTACCAGAAGAATTATTTAAGAGACGCTTGAAGATGCGTTTGCTTTGTTTCATATATCTATTTTATTTACAGCATAACCAGACTAAAAAACATCTTTAAAGCTATCTCGCAAAAAAAAAAAAAAAAAAAAACTAGTAAAATAAACTAACTGGACTAGATATTTTACTATTTCCCTAGACGCATTTTGGAAATAGGACTTTTTTACAGCAACTAGACATGGGAAAGTACATCTTGAACCCTCAAGTTTTCCTTCTTTTTTTTTCATATTTTGGTTTTCGTACTTTTATATTTGTACATTCTAGTCCCTGGATTTTAAAAGACAAGAGAGAAGATCCCTAGAAGAGGGATGGGAGAGAGATTCTGGGTGTCCACCAAAAAAAAAAGAAAAGAAAAAACACTTGGCATCAATGGATTCGTACTGGAGAGAAGAGTTAATTTTAGGTGATTTTGGCCTTTATAATTAAGAGACAAGAACTTATAAAGTGTTTTTTATTTGCTTTATTTTGTGGTTTTTAGAGTGATTAAATCGTGTGTTTGGGATTGAAAATGAAGTTTTGAGGATGTTTTATATGTGTTTTTAAATAGTAAATAAGTTAAAAATTAGATTTTAAGAGTTAAAAAATGTGGTCCTAATTTTCTAGCAACAAACAACGGGTGTTGCTACAAATTTTTATTATATATTTTTTACATATTTAAATTAGTAAATACAATGTCATTTAAAAATGTCATGGTTTTTAAATGAGATTATATATTTTTATGGTTATATTTGTGAAAATGTTTTCTTATTAATTATATACGAACCTTATAGTGAAAGAATGAAATATAAATATTAAATTAGAATAAAATATATATGTATTATTATTTTATTTTTCCATACACCCATGCAAAAGGTATGGGGAGATTTTTTTTTTTAATTTTGAACTTCCTTTTTGGATAGATTTTCAGATTATGAAAGATATTTACTTAAGAAGTATGTTACTATTTTAAATAAATAAAAATTAACATGAAGATTCATTGCGCGGGCATAAAAATCTAATAGAATAGAGAAGGATAAAAACGAGTGAAAATTAGAAGATGGGAGTTTCATTTGCATGCGTTGTTGCCGTTTCTCACTATTGACTGGTTTGATCTTGAGCATCAACAGGACCTCAGTCGATATTGTTAGTGTCCTCCTCTCGATTCCTTTTCTCCTTCAGATATCTTTAATTCAAATCTCTCTGGAAAAAACCTCCATTACCAGGTTTGGAGAAGCCATCAACTGTGGCTGACGTGACGTGTCAACAATTTGAAATCACGCCTTTTAGGACCCCCAGCCCAATAATTAATCACTGCTTTTGATTGATGCTTCCCCTGCCCTACAAGCACCGCCCCCAGTCAATTTGTTTTAGACAGCACACGCCAGAGAGAAACCCATCTCACTTGGCTCCAAGACAAGAAGGGACGGCGAGACTCGAGAGCAGATACATGAAACCTTATGTTTATACTTTGTACATGCCAGTGCCTGTTTAAACTAATTCCACACGTCACATGCCAGGTCTCATATTTATACAAGGCTCCTCTCCCCTGAGGAGAGTTCCATCTACGGCGCCAACACCAGCCATAGAAATGGCGGGAGTGTCGTCCTTCTGCTATAAAAGGGGTTCTTTGAATAAAGGTAAGAAAACAACCATCTTTGTCACATCTAGGTGAATCTTTTGCTGTAAAGTAATGCTATTTGGATAGAGAAATGCTGACAACACGTATCAAAAAACAATAATCATTTTGTTTCATGACGTGATGTAATGAGAAATACAAGTCTACATGGGCGATATACTTGCCAACTAAAAAAAGAAAGAAGATCACAAGCCTATAAAAGACTCTTGTGTTTTGATTCGAGATGTAAAAAGATTTTAGAAAATATATGTTGTATTATACAGTTAATCTCAAAACTAGATCTACTTTTATATATAGTTATCAATACAACATAATATTGTTTATATGATAAGAAAGGTTGTAAAAAAAAACATTATAACTAATAATGTGACAAATTATGTTATGGAAGATTATGAGTCACTTAATTTTAATCTATTTAATAAGGATACCCTAACAATTGAAGATAATTGTGACATGAATAACTAGTTGACCATGTATTTTGATAGAGTGGAAAATATATCAAGAAATGAGTATAGAGCAATGATGATTTTTCTAAAAAAAAAAACAATACCATTTTTTAATGAGGTTACAATTTGAATACACCAATAATACAATAAAGTATGAAGCATGCATCATCGATCTATAAGTTTTAATTACCTATCATGTCAAGTGAAGGGAAAATAACAAATTAAAAATAAGATGTAACCAGATCAAAATGGCACAGAAAGGTAAGAAAACAACCATCTTTGCCACATCTAGGTGAATCTTTTGCTGTAAAGTAAGGTAAGAAAACAACCATCTTTGTCACATCTAGGTGAATCTTTTGCTGTAAAGTAATGCTATTTGGATAGAGAAATGCTGACAACACGTATCAAAAAACAATAATCATTTTGTTTCATGACGTGATGTAATGAGAAATACAAGTCTACATGGGCGATATACTTGCCAACTAAAAAAAGAAAGAAGATCACAAGCCTATAAAAGACTCTTGTGTTTTGATTCGAGATGTAAAAAGATTTTAGAAAATATATGTTGTATTATACAGTTAATCTCAAAACTAGATCTACTTTTATATATAGTTATCAATACAACATAATATTGTTTATATGATAAGAAAGGTTGTAAAAAAAAACATTATAACTAATAATGTGACAAATTATGTTATGGAAGATTATGAGTCACTTAATTTTAATCTATTTAATAAGGATACCCTAACAATTGAAGATAATTGTGACATGAATAACTAGTTGACCATGTATTTTGATAGAGTGGAAAATATATCAAGAAATGAGTATAGAGCAATGATGATTTTTCTAAAAAAAAAAACAATACCATTTTTTAATGAGGTTACAATTTGAATACACCAATAATACAATAAAGTATGAAGCATGCATCATCGATCTATAAGTTTTAATTACCTATCATGTCAAGTGAAGGGAAAATAACAAATTAAAAATAAGATGCTGAAGCTATATTAAGATTATTTTTCAAATTAGCTTATGAGTTTGAGGAGATATAACTCACTCACGTAAATAGAAATAAAAGTTAGTTCGTCGATGACTTAACAACTCTAACTTTGATAATACAAATCAATATTAAGAGTAAAATCTAACCAATAAGTATCCAAATCAAAATATCTAAACATATTGTTATTCACTAAAAAGTCAACCTTATTTCAGTTTTATCCCTCCTCTGGTATATTTGCAAAGATAATTTAAAAAGATTATAATCCTTTTCAATTAATGAGTAAAATTTATGACCAGAAAAAATAATGTGGATTTCATTAAAAAAAAGATAAAATTAAAAGAAATAACAAAACGATATATATATATAAAAAAAATCAGACACAACAATCACAACGCTCGCTTATCAAACCAAATTACAAGATGAAAAATGTTATCAATACAACATAATATTGTTTATATGACAAGAAAGGTTGTAAAAAAAAAAACATTATAACTAATAATCTAACAAATTATGTTATGGAAGATTATGAGTCACTTAATTTTAATCTATTTAATAAGGATACCCTAACAATTGAAGATAATTGTGACATGAATAACTAGTTGACCATGTATTTTGATAGAGTGGAAAATATATCAAGAAATGAGTATAGAGCAATGATGATTTTTCTAAAAAAAAAAACAATACCATTTTTTAATGAGGTTACAATTTGAATACACCAATAATACAATAAAGTATGAAGCATGCATCATCGATCTATAAGTTTTAATTACCTGTCAAGTCAAGGGAAAATAACAAATTAAAAATAAGATGCTGAACCTATATTAAGATTATTTTTTAAATTAGCTTATGAGTTCGAGGAGATATAACTCATTCACGTAAATAGAAATAAGAGTTAGTTCGTTGATGACTTAACAACCCTAACTTTGATAACACAAATCAATATTAAAAGTAAAATCTAACCAATAAATATCAAAATCAAAATATCCAAACATATTGCAATTCACTAAAAAAGTCAATCTTATTTCACTTTTATCCCTCCTCTAATATATTTGCAAAGATAATTTAAAAAGATTATAATCCTTTTCAATTAATGACTAAAATTTATGACCAGAAAAAATAATGTGGATTTCATAAAAAAAAAAAAGATAAAATTAAAAGAGATAACAAAACGATATATATATATATATATATAAAATCAGACACAACAATCACAACGCTCGCTCTTCTACGTTCTTGTTATTTTTATCATACGCTATTCTTATCCAACATGCTTGTTAATTTTGAAATCAGGGGGTCTCACATCTCGACGATGGACTTGTTTTGCGAAAAAATTGATGAGCCGCGGCCTAGCCTAAAGAAAACTCGAAGCCCAAAAACAAACCCAAGTTTAATTTGAAGTGATAAGAAAGGTTGTAAAAAAAAACATTATAACTAATAATGTGACAAATTATGTTATGGAAGATTATGAGTCACTTAATTTTAATCTATTTAATAAGGATACCCTAACAATTGAAGATAATTGTGACATGAATAACTAGTTGACCATGTATTTTGATAGAGTGGAAAATATATCAAGAAATGAGTATAGAGCAATGATGATTTTTCTAAAAAAAAAAACAATACCATTTTTTAATGAGGTTACAATTTGAATACACCAATAATACAATAAAGTATGAAGCATGCATCATCGATCTATAAGTTTTAATTACCTATCATGTCAAGTGAAGGGAAAATAACAAATTAAAAATAAGATGCTGAAGCTATATTAAGATTATTTTTCAAATTAGCTTATGAGTTTGAGGAGATATAACTCACTCACGTAAATAGAAATAAAAGTTAGTTCGTCGATGACTTAACAACTCTAACTTTGATAATACAAATCAATATTAAGAGTAAAATCTAACCAATAAGTATCCAAATCAAAATATCTAAACATATTGTTATTCACTAAAAAGTCAACCTTATTTCAGTTTTATCCCTCCTCTGGTATATTTGCAAAGATAATTTAAAAAGATTATAATCCTTTTCAATTAATGAGTAAAATTTATGACCAGAAAAAATAATGTGGATTTCATTAAAAAAAAGATAAAATTAAAAGAAATAACAAAACGATATATATATATAAAAAAAATCAGACACAACAATCACAACGCTCGCTCTTCTACGTTCTTGTTATTTTTATCATACGCTATTCTTATCCAACATGCTTGTTAATTTTGAAATCAGGGGGTCTCACATCTCGACGATGGACTTGTTTTGCGAAAAAATTGATGAGCCGCGGCCTAGCCTAAAGAAAACTCGAAGCCCAAAAACAAACCCAAGTTTAATTTGAAGTTTTTCCAATTTCAAAGACGAAAGATATTTTTATAATTCACAGCCGACAAATTTAGTCTTAAGTTAATTGATAATAAATTTGACTGTTGGGAGCTCACAAAACGATAATTAACTGTGCCTTTTATTTTTTATTTGATTGGAGACAAATCCCAAGACTAAGAGTTTTGACACCGAAGAAGATAAACCATCCGACTTGGACTCAAGATGAGGATGGATATTAATTATGAATAAATTCACTGTGGCATTTATTTTTCCGGCAGATGTTTTTTTTTTTTTTTTTAATTTGAATGATATGTTTCGGTTTTGAAATTTCCCGGTGTCCTGTTTTAGGCTGTATTGCTTATATATATATAATTAATTTAAAATAATAATTTTATTTCTAATTCAAATATAAATTAACTTAAAATCATGTATTTCAAATTCCAAACACAAATTAAAAAAATAAAGTTAAACCTAATAAATTCAAAAAGTTCAAAGACAACTTAATCGAATACTAAAAATATAATTTAATAAAAAATACATTATAATAAATTATGGAATTTAATATATAATAAATCAATTTAAAAAAAAACACTATTTGTTAAAACATAATCAAAATTTGGACAATCTTTGAAACAGATCAAGATTCCTAACAAGATAAAATATATTCTAATATATTTTATTTTTTAAATTAAAACAAGATATACAAATATTTCCTAACAAAAATATAATGGAACTAACAAAATTGATAATTTTGCCACATAGCTGCTCTCCTTCTCC
Source organism: Populus euphratica (assembly GCF_000495115.2). Classification (NCBI taxonomy): domain Eukaryota; kingdom Viridiplantae; phylum Streptophyta; class Magnoliopsida; order Malpighiales; family Salicaceae; genus Populus; species Populus euphratica. Next base: position 85,045 of record NW_011500004.1, read on the forward strand.
CTCTCTCCGAGACAGACTAATTCATTAGACACTGGTAATTTACATGGAAACCAAACAACTCTTGCGGATTGGCACTTGATGAGGACGAATAAATAAATAAATTTATTTATTTTCATACATTTAAATCAATGTATAAAATATATTTTTAAAATTGAATGAATTAATTTTAGAGTTTGTTTGATAACAATTCTTTTTAAAATATTTTTCACTTAAAAAAATATTAAAATAATTTTTTTAAAAATTTATTTTTAATTTCAGTACATAACAAAATTTAAAAGTATTAAAAAACAATTAAAAAATATTAAAAAATAATTTTTTTCAAGAATAATTTTACATTTAGTCAATTAACGACTTAAATACCTTTTATGTTGAATAAAAAAAAAAAAATTATAATGTGCAGCGAGAGCCTGTCATGAAAGTGATCGATATATTATAATGCGCAGCGAGAGCCTGTCATGAAAGTGATCGAGGACCCTGGTCCCTCCCATCACATCCCCATTACATTTAGTCATATACGGTCCTCTCTAGATTGCAAGTCAATTAGATGCATTCAATTCCTGTGCTTGCTTCATATGTAAACCATCAATTTCAAGTTGCTTAAAGCTAATCATCATTCAGAAAACGAAATATGCACCCTGGAGAAACAACAATCAATAGAAAAGGACTTGGATCAGCTCATCCTGTCTGGTTTTTTAGACACCCTTTTCAGGCTTTGTGAAAATAAATATTTGTGTTTTATATTGTTCGAGTGTTTTTCATACCAGTATCTTATCCGCTCTATATATTTGGGTTCCAATTATTTATTTGATCACATAGCCTCACAAAGCCTATGGGATGAGAATACGATCCCATTTTGGAGCGTGAGCATGTTATTGTTGTAATTGTACCAAATTAAAAATACCATTTCAATACTTTTGATTCATAAATGTAGTTATAATCATAATTATATATTTGGATAAGCTTCTCTTTTGGTTCAGGAACACTTCAACTCCAAGCACCTAACATAAAAATCTAGAATCATCATTTCTTTTTGACCTCATCTATACAAAAAATTCCTTAAAGAGTTGTCCATACATCAATCAACATTAATATTAATTAAAAAGATTAATTTCATCAATATTAATTTCATATATAAAATGAAGTAGAGTTGTTTTTTATAAATATGTGGTACCCCTTTCAATATTAATGTTTATGTAAAAAGATACTTACATGTTTATATGTTTATGTAAAGATTCCCCTCCCTGCTTGAATGTGAAGAAGAAAAAAATTTATAATCCCTCGAATAAAAAAAAATTTAAGGTATAAAAATTATAAATACTTTACAAACAACTCAGGTAAGAGATTAACAATCTACACTTTTTTATAAAATATTCTCAATATTTATTATACATTCAATATTTATCATACATGAACTAAGAACAAATATTATGATTTTTTGAATTTAATATTTATTTACTATAATTTTACACTAAAAAATTATCGATTTAATCATTAAATAGTCTCCAAATCTCATAAAAAAAATATTATTTTGCAGGAATCTAGAATTTTTACATTAACTCTCCACAACCGTAATTATATAAAGAATAAAATATTAATATTCACACGTGATTTTTCTTTATCCAAATATTCAAAAACTCAAGTTTCATGGCATACTGTATTATGGAGTGTATTCACCTATTAAAGAGCTAACGAATGTCAAGTCCATCAACTAATTGGGAGGAGAAAAGCCCAAAATATATTCGGTTCATCATTTTTATAATGATGGTCAATTCAGTTCATTGTAATAATATGATTTTCTTTGTCCACTATTTAACACTAACTTTTTTATTGTCTAACTATTGTTATCGACTCTAGAGAATCCGTGGAAAAACAAATAAATAGATAAATTCTCTTTGTTAAGATTAATTTCTTGTGGTATATGAAGATAAAGTAAATTGTTAAATAGAATGTGAATTAGAAATTATGTAAAAGTAAGTTTAAAATAGAGTCATGTGTGTTTAAAATACATAAAACAATTTATTTAAAGTTGTGTCTAATTGAAATAAAATTGTTAATTTTTAAGTTTAGATAAAAATAAATGGTGTGTGTATATATCTCAATTTAAAAAAAAAAGCTTCCATTATATACTTTCCATACTTTCCTCTTGTAAAAAACACATGTAAATTCTTGTTTCTTCATCTTGCTCTTTTATCGGTTATTGAAAGAGTTTTATTTACAAACTTTAGCTCATTATTCAATCTGTTGAGGGTAATTGAGGGTAAATAATTGAGTGGATTTGGAAATGATATTGCAATTAAATTCTACGAGTATAAAGGCACAAATAATAAATTGTTTTAATGTGAGAAAATTAATTATATTTTCAAATTCATATATTGTTAATATACACCATCAAAAAATTTAGAAATACAAATGAAATTACTAACAGATTTTTATTGTAGTATTTTAGGGTGATATTTACTTCCTAAATTTTATCAATCACTAACTTCGTTGGTATTTACTAACAAAAATATTATGTCAGTATATATCGAAGGAATCCCAATCGGAATAGAAAGAATTAAAAAAAAAACTATACGATGACTTATAAGTTTTTATGGATGATTTTATCGACAGAAGTATAGTTGGATTCAAACAGTGCTATCCATATAGTGATGTGTCACTTATACTAATAAAATGGTTGGCGGAGCAACATACAAAAATATTTTGTTGATAATTTCATTAGTAATAGTTAATATATAACCTGACCATCGACCTTGCCTTCCTCTATATCTTCTTTTTCCCCTCCCCTTTGTAACTAAACAAACAGTCCCCCCCCCACATATCCTTTCTCATCTCAACTCATCATTTTTCAACTTTTCTAGGCACAACATCCAAGTTTTATGATAAATTTTTCATTTTATGTAAGTAAATCTATCATTTTTTTTAATTTGAACACAATTTTAAAATATCAAATTTTCCATTGCAAATTTTTATATTATATGGATTTTGTTTGAGTTTTTACTTGTTTTATTGGTTTTTTCTAAAAAACAATTGTTGTATGGATTTATGATTTCGTACATGTTATGGTTTATTTTAGATTTTATAAAATTATATTTGTTTGTAAATCATTGAAACTTATGTCGAATTACCGACTTAGCTGTATTGTGATGAAATAAATAATTGATTGTTTAATAAGTCTGTTTTATATTTTGTTAATGTTATTGCTAAGTTGAAATTTTCATAAATTAATGTGTATAAATTTATATGTACATACATAAATGATAATGAATTAAGAAAAGTATAAAAATACATTGAATAATCTTAAGCTACACCAATATTTTTGCAAATTTATTTACTTAATGTAGTTAATTAATATATGTTGTTATCATTATTTGATATAGGTTCAATAGAATTAATCATGGATGATTGTTCCTGGATGAATTGAGATTCACCCTATGGATTGCAGAGAATGGATTATTGTAATGAGGTTCAGGGTTTTATTAATTACACAATATCTATTCCGAGATATATTAGTGAAGGCAATATTAAGTATCCATGCAAAAGTTGTAAAAATAAAAGTTTCTTGATCCAAATATTGTAATGATGCATCTTCAATACGAAGGGTTCATAGAGGAATACCTATGTTGATATGTACACAGAGAACTATTTGTTCCTTATGAGACCATGGTAGAAAAGATGGTTGAGTTAACTTCTAGTGCTAGCAACGTGCATAAAGTTGTAAATGACAATAGTAATTCTCGCAGGATTGTGGTTATGGATGCAATGAGAATGAATGAGAGTTACGCCAGTCAATGTCCAATTATAGATGAATTGTGTGTTTGGCAGTATGGTTACGATTGCTTTTCAAATAACTTTTCGTGTCAAAATGCATATCAATGATTTTTTTTTATTTTTAAAAAATTATTTTTGACATCAACGCATTAAAACGATCCAATACATACAAAACATATTAAATTTTAACAAAAAAAATTTGAATTTTTTGGGAACGCCATGAACCGCGTTCCCAAATGGCCTAAAAAAACCTAATACAAACACGACCAGGTTTTTAGATCTTTTAAAAGATTCTAACAAACGATTATGGGATAATTGCATAAATTACAGTAAATTATCGGTTGTTGCACACATGTTTATCATCAGGCCAAATAATAGGTTGAGTTAAGCCAGTAATGATAGAATTATTGAATGGGTGAGAAGCAATTTACGTAAAAGAAACAGCCCAAAAGAGAACTTTTGGCAATTTATGTAAAAGAAACAGCCCAAAAGAGAACTTTTATGCTGTCAAGTTCATGATAAAACCCTTCAGTTTAGAAAACTATAAAATTGACATGTGTCCAAACTTCTACATGTTGTACTATTTTGAAAATGTTGAGTTGAGTTAGTGCAGGACATGCGAGCATTCCTATTATAAATCTATAATTGGCAGGAAAAAGACTCTTGTAGCATATAAAAAACTTAGATACTTTTCAATAACACCTAGACTGCAGAGGTTATTCATGTCACCAAAGACTGTTGAGCACATGACATGGAACCAATTATATGTTGCGGTAGATAGAGTGATGATGCATCCATTCGATGGTGAAGCATGAAAACACTTTAACAGTATGTATCCTCACTTTTCAGTTAAATCAAGAAACGTGCATCCTAGGTTATGTACAGACATATTCAATCTATTCAATTTATTTATTGCTCCTTATTCTTGTTAGTCAATTATACTCATAGTATACAATTTGCCACCGAGGATATGTATGAGGCCGAAGTTCATGTTTTTATTCAGTCATACTTGTTCATAATAGTTTGGGCATAAATATATATGTTTGTCTTCGACCGTTAATTGATGAGTTGTCGTAGTTATAATCCTTCAGGGATTTAACTTATGATGTATCAACAAAACAAAATTTTATTATGAGGGTAGCTTTGATATGGACTATCAATGATTTTTTAGCTTATATAATGGTTTATGGTTAAAGCACACATGGAAAACTAGCATGTTTATACTGCATAGAAAACAATAAGGTATTTGCGCTAACAAACAAGGATAAAATGTTTTTTTTACTATCATTGACGTTTCTTACCAACAGATCATAGGTATAGAAAGAACATAAATGATTTTATTATTGGTAAAGTTGAAAAAGACGTTACACTTCCATGTCTTTTTGGTGAAGAATTGTATGATGTGGTGTCAAAGTACAGTGATATTGCTCAACATTTATCTTATACTATTTTGAACCTCATTTAAGAATAAGAATCAACTGGGTTCCAAGACATGACAATGGTGGTGAAGTGCTTTTGAGTGAGAACTTGTCAATATTTTCTAATTCTAGATGACCCGCACCTAAAAATACTCTCCGGGAAAAATATTTGTTTAAAATAGAATTCACATAAACACGTAATTATATGTTATTAAACTACAATGAACTGAGATATTTTATTCAATAAGTATATATTACTTAAACTTTGTTAAAAATTAACGATTTATCTATTATAATATTACAAACTCATATATTTTTTAATACCTCATAGGAACATCATCTACAATTATTGTTTAATAACTTATAGCTGGTCGAATATCAAATCTTATGATTACAAGATGAACAATATGTTACGTAGTTCAAAATACATGTAAGTACTATTATAAACTCATTATTTATTATGATTCTTAGTTTCAGTATATAATTATTATTTATTATTCATTGTTGTACCTGATATATAAGGTTTATCAACTAGGAAAGAGTTTTGCTGCTACATTGTTTTTATTAAGTCTGGGTCTGAAAAGAAAAATGAAGTGTTACAGCAAGTATTTTGTCAATGGATACGAGTTTCATATTGAAGAATATGGGCAAGGTAGAAAGACATATAACAATGGTGTATGTGTTAAGAGATCAACTTTTAGTGAGTATAAAATTGACTATTACGAGAAATTAGAAGAGGTAATTGAATTGCAATATCATAGTAAACAAATATAATATTTTTATTCAAATGTTATTGGTATGAAAACATTGACAAATGAATCAGATTAGATTTCCATCATGGTTTGGTTGAAATTAACTCAAAAACTAAATCCGCAACGTTAACGATGCCTTTATTCTCACCAAGCAATGCCAATAAGTTTACTACATTTATACCCTTTCTTAGTTGATTAAAAATTAATGTATAAGTCATTTCAACTACTACATCACACAAATAAGTTAGAATAAAATTACCCTAAATATCACTACCATTCACCAATAAAATTATATCCCGTTTCAATATATATCTTCTTTACTCGGGTCATGCTTTGGGAAGATTCAAACCAACCTTTTTGGGAAGAAAAATTCCTTTGCAGGCTTAATTATTTTCTTAGGAGAAAACGTTAGAAACAAAATCAAAGATACCTTTACAACTAAAATCATACCATATGACCGGCTTATATATGGTGAACTTGCGAGCTTCATCCAAAAAGAAGGCATTAAGATCTGTCAGGACCTTAAACTCCAAAAACATTTAAAGTGAAAAACAAAACATACAAGGCAAGAATTTAGTAGTTTCTATCACTAATTTGACCTTTTCACCAAAAAACATTTCTACAGTGAAAACGGTTCAAAATCTAAAAATTATTCGAGCCAAAAACCTCCTTATAAATAATCATTCGATAAATACCGAAAATAATTTTACTCGTTTTTCTACTTTTATAGTTTCATAAATACTATAAATCTCTCCCTCTGGTTCCTTCAATGGTAGGACTATTTTAGTTATTATATTCACTACATCAAAAAACATCATGTGGTTGAAAATGGTTACCTTTATTTCAAAAATATTTTTTAACCAACTTCTTTTAAAAGAAACTTTCTTTCTCTTTTTATTTTTTTATATAAAATTATATATATCCCGTTACACTCGAGGTTATGCCATAAATCCAGAAAGGAAAGGGAAGCAAAAGAGAATGAGTAAAGTGGAAGATTCTGCATATAATCTTTATATTCTTGGTCGAGGGTTTCGGTGAGAATCTCCTTTCTAAGTCATTTTTATTCACGGGACTCCACCTTTTGTCTAATATGCAATCTTTGGAGTGGAGTGGACTCTCTGATTTGAACCCCATTTTTTTTTAAATTTATTTTTTATAAGCATTGCATTACATAATCTTAATATGAATTAATTCATGAAAACTCTATACTTCTCGGATGAGCAGCATATATAGGACTTCGAATTAATCATATCAAGAAAAGCAAGATCGAGCTGGATGGTGTTCACATGACCCAACTCAACTAGAATATACCTTTAGGTCGCTTTTAAGCCTCATAATAGGAGAAATGGGCAACGGAAAGATGAATTAGTGTCACCATCGGGCCAGCCTGGAAAGGTCCTTTGGTCGGCGATCTTCTCCTCGCGATCGCCAACGTGAATTATTACTCTTAATCACATAAAATGAAGGGAAATCAACAAAGGTCAAGGACAAAGGATGATCATATGTCTTGGTGGGTTAAAAGTGACCAATAATTTAGCTTCATAATTAAATAGTGGAAAGAAACTTACAATGGCGAGAGTGAGATCACCATGAATATTCATCGAGTTGGTCAAATATGGCAAATTCATATGGACCTCGCGACCTGGGGAGGGGGAGGGTTCCTATCGTTTTCTTATCTTTCAATTACTTCACAGCGTCAAGATGAAATGCATGGAAATTCTGCTGCTATATATCTAGACATTTTATACACATGGACATCGTGCTTTTTATCCCACCCGTACCGCTTCATTTCTCTCTTTGTTTTCTAGTGTTATTTGCTGCTTCTTCTTCTGTTTTTCTGGCCTGAACTCAGAATATAAGAAGGGACACTGTGGCTCCTAGATACGACTAGGGTTTTTTTTTTTACACCCGCGGTATGGTATGTCGTGCACCGGATTATTTTCTTATAGCATTAAAAAGACATAAAGATGTTAGAATATTAGGAATTTGTATAATGTTTTTAAAATATTGCACCAATCACATATATACTGGACGACGCATTTAAAACAAATACAAAGTGAATAGACTGGATAGTGCCCATCCGGCCAATGTAAAATCTTACTTTAAAGTTGAAAGGATGAAATATATATAAAATTATCAAGATAAAAAAAATAGCAAAAAAAAAAATGAAAATAAAATTTAATATATAAATATAATAAAAAAGGATGAAATCATAAAAAAATTAATTTTAAAAACCATTCTCAGTAAAATAAATTAAAATCAAAATAATATAGACTAAATCTGAAAATAAAAACTAATAAAAAATAAAATTATATAAATTAATTAAAATCATCTCACGAACTAAAAAAACTGAAGAGTTGATGTGAACTGTTGCAAGGCCCAAGAAATCCAAGGAAAAAAAAAAATAGAGAATAAAGCCAATCACCATCACAAACCAAAAATCATATAATAACATGTGATATTTATAAAGATTTTGATTATCATGAGAAGTCAAAAAACATCAAAAAAATCTATTTTTAATCTATGTGGTCATCACACATACTATATTAAGATGACGAAGTAGCTCATTATTATCATATTTGTGAAATATGTAATTTTTTTTTAAATTTTTAATTAAATTATTGAATCGATCTAGAGATTAATTGATTATTGTAAAAAAAAACCAATATAAAATAACTAATATTACCCTAAAATCAAGCCTAAGATTTTGTTGCTTCAAGGGTGACATAATAATCATACTGTGCATAGCAAGGCGAAGTTTTTTTTTTTTTTGAAGTAATCAAGTAATTAACATAATAATCATACTGTGCATAGCAAAAAGAGTTGGCGAAGTTTTTTTTTTTTTGAAGTAATCAAGTAATTTAACTATTTAAATTATTATGAAAATATTAAAATATTCCCAAAAAAATCTAAAATAACAAATGAATGTGTGAAAAAATTATTTTATCTCTCAAGACTAATTCTTTGCTTTTTTTAGTTAAGAGTAAAATTATCATATAACTATTATAATCCACCATAAACAAAAGGGAAGTATACTTTGTTATTCTAAAAGATTAGGCATGTTTTGTGAACTTTGATCATTTCTATGTAAAAATTTAAATAAGTTGAGAATTTATTGAATTGAGTTTGAAAATAATATTTAATAACTTTTTATAAAAGGTATTCTTGCATAAATATTAACTAATACTTTAAAAGGCATATGAAAATACTGTAGCTTTCTTTACACTTTATAAGTTTTTATTTTTAATTTTTTTTGTTTGTTCAATTTTTTTTTGTGTATCATCTTTTTCATATTTGTTTCTTTTTTTCCCCACATTGTTTCCTTTCCCCCCTTTTTTTAGGTTTTACATGTTTTTTTCTTTTTTTTTCCTAAGACTGTCTTTTTTTTTTTTTTCTTTTTTTCCCCGCATTGTTTCCTTTTCCCCCCTTTTTTGGGTTTTACATGTTTTTTTCTTTTTTTTTCCTAAGACTGTCTTTTTTTTTTGTATTTTTTAATTATCTTTATCGATTTTTTTAATATTGAACTAATTGTTTGTATTTTTTAATTATTTTTATCGATTTTTTTAATATTGAACTAATTGAAAATTTAATTCTATAGTTTTTTTTAAAATATTATAGATTACTACAATATTTCTTACATGACTTTATTTTTTATGATTTTTTTCATATCGAGCTAGTTGAGAATTTTAGTTTATTTTAAAAAAAAAAACACTATGAATTGTTACAATATCTCCATACATTGTTTTTGTTTTGCTACAGTATTTCTCCATATATATTTTTTTTTACAATCATCTGTTATTTTTTTAATATTGAATTAGTTGAGAAATTAGTTTTAACTTTGCCCACATGTTTTTTTTTCTATTTTTTCTATTTTTTTAGAATTGTTTTTGTTGATTTTATTTTTTTTAATATAGAGCTAGTTGAGAACTTAACTTTATAGTTTTTTTTTTAAATAACGTGGATTGTTACAGTGTTTCTCCACATAGTTTTTTGTGATTTTTTTTGTTTTTTCCCAGAATTGTCCTTATTGATTTTATTTTTTTATATTGAGCTGATTTAGAATTTAATTTAGTAATTTTTTCTTTAAAACACTGTGGATTGCTATAGTATTCCTCCACATGATTTTTTTTTCAAAATTATCTCTATCAATTTTATTATTTTTAATATTGAGTTAATTGAGAATTACAATTGTAGATTTTCTTATGGAACACTATAGAGTGCTACTATAGAGTGCTACCGTACTTCCTGAACACTATAGGGTGCTACTATAGAGTGCTACCGTACTTCCTTGCATGGTTTTTTTCCTTTTATTTTTGTTGATTTTTTTAATATTGAACTGATTGAGAATTTAGCTTTATAGTTTTTTTTTTAAAAAAACACTATAGATTGCTATAGTGTTCTTCTACTTGATTTTTTAAAATTTTTTCTTTGTTTATTTCATTTTTAAAATATTAAATTAATTAAAAATTTAATTTTATAATTTTTTTAAAAAACATTATAAATTACAACAATTTTTTATATAATTTTTTTATTTTTTCTATAAATCCACGATAACATATAAACATATTATAAGCCTACAGAATCACGCGGAGATGATATCTAGAATAAAACTAATTATGATCTAAGAAGCCTCGGTGTGTATCCTCCGTATCTGTAAGAATAGTTGCATGCGTGCCATCTCCCTTCGAGATTCCAATACTAGGTTTGATCTTTTTTATATTATAATGACGTCTAAAAAATAAATATCAGTACTTCCAATTTTCGGAGCTAGTGCAAGGAGTCACATGATTTTTAGACGTAAATTCTGTTAATGGAAGAGGAATGTAGCAGCGGCAACCCAGGCGGCTTCATGCTTTCGCTTCAGCTCTCAGTACCTCCATTGAATAGGGCCAGCACCACGTGGAGCTTACGTCTTCTTGACGTTTACTCTGTATCACCCAATGATCAAACCATTATGATCCCTCCACGTGTGAACTCTGTTCACAAAGGTCAAGCCCATCATTCATGACTTATCCACCTTTTTCTTCAACCTCACCGTTTCGCTTTTTCAGCTATGAAGACCTCACACCATGGTCCCTCAACTCCCCTCCATTAGTCGTTTTGACCCTTTAAATCCAGGCTCTGGACACCTCTCCATTCCATGCTTGCCTGTTGGACTCTTCCTTCTAACTCACATGCTATGATCAGATGGCTGCCTGCCTGTACATGTAGTTTTCCATCCGACATTAGAGGCTATAATGAGCGAAGTTAGGGAGTTGGAGGACCATAGTGTATCGAGCGTGATTATCCTTCAACTGGACGTTTTGTGGGGGGACGGAGAGGCCTCTAGTGAAGTAAAAGTAAAACGCGTCGGTGTCATCCTTTACGTTTTTTGGCTCCTCCCCTTTTAAACCCTCCCTTTCTTTCTCTTACTACTACTATTTTTAAGGGTCCTTGTGTGGATGGTGGCGGAGCTTCAAAGATAAAAGAGGCACTTTGCACAGCCAAATCTCTTTGACACCCACTCACTACTCTCCCCTCTCACCATCTCTCTCTCTCGTAAATTATTTGTTAAGGGCTTGCCCTTAGCTTGTTCAAGCTCCATTGATCTTGTTATCAATTAATTCTATCAAGAAGCAAAAAAGAATGGAGACAAGGCACAAACTCAAACTCTCACTTCTAGCCCTCTTCGTGCTACTACCCTCAACAAAATCCTCAACAATGCCAAATTCAAGGATGTTGTACCAGATTGCATGCACAATGTGCTCCACATGTTGTGGTAGTACCCCAGTTCCATCACCGCCACCACCATCCCCGCCGCCACCAGCAGCATCACCACCTCCACCAGCCACCACCGCCATCTGCCCACCACCGCCATCACCACCGCCATCAGGAGGGGGCTCTTACTATTACTCTCCACCGCCACCTTCCACTTACACTTACTCTTCACCACCACCACCACAAGGTGGTGTCGTTGGTGGCACTTACTATCCACCACCAAATTCCAAGAACTATCCCACACCCCCACCTCCTAACCCTATTGTCCCTTACTTCCCTTTTTACTACTATAGCCCTCCGCCTCCTTCCATTTCTGCTTCTTTCAAGTTGATGGCTTCTTACAGTACCAGCGTGCTTGTGGGGGTGGTTGCCTTGGTACTTTGCTTGTTTTGATGGATATTATAAGGAAAGAAAAGAGAAGTGAAATAATGTAGCATGCAGATTGGCAGATCCGAGAAATTAATCAAGTCGCAGCTGAGTTGATGATATCAGAGGAACTGAGTGTCTTGGATTCTTGAACTTGGTCCTGTCCACGGTGAACAAGAAAGGGGTCCTCCTTTCACTTCGATTTGGATCAAGACATTAGGGATTTTTGGCACAGAAACCATGAGCCCATCTGACAATTGTGAAGAAAACCACTCTCCCTTTTCTTTTGCAGCTGTAATTTGCTTACCAGACTAGTATTTTTATCTCTTAATTTTACATTACTCAAGTAAATTTGTCATTTTTTCTCTACAATAACTTTTTTTTTTTTTTTTGCTTGTACTTAGCTTATATAATAAAGCAGTCCCAAACTGTCGGTTGTAATAAATAATTTAACTCAATTTCCCCGTGTTGTTGAATGGATCGGAAGTTCTTGGGAGCATGGATGGCCGCAATAAATAGAACTTTGATTTATGAATATTCAATGGTAGCCACCTTTAACAATTATGTGTGGCAGTCACCATTAATTGCTCGCAGTGTTCAGCACCGTCAAGGTGGTCGAGCTGGTGAAAATTATTGATCTTCTTATAATTAATTAATTCACTTCGAATTAGTGTCTTCTTTTGCCTTGCTTTCAAAGTCAAATCAAATCGACCTCCACTTTTTTATTTTTTAATTAATTAATTAATTAACTAGAGCTATTTGCTTTGCAAAAGATGCACTTCACGCATTTAAACATGAATGAAGAGATGTGTAAACAGTGACCTTTGATACTGTAATTAGGAGAGAATTATTGTTGTTATTACATCACGTCTTGCGAATGAAGAATCGACAAAATGCTTTTAATAAAATTACAACAAGTAATAAATCAACCCAATAATTTTTTTAATTTATTTTCTAAGACTACAATCACAAAAAAATATATATCAAATCACAAATATATATTTATGGATGCGATTTTATTGATTTTTAAAATATTTTTTATTTGAGAATATATTAGAATAATATTTTTTTATTATTTTTTTAAAATTATTCTTAGTATAGAATATGAAAATGATTTAAAAATATTAAAAAAGTATAGTATATGAAAATGATTTAAAAATATTAAAAAATATTTTTTTTTTTTTTTAAAAAAAAAACACGAAGCGCACCGAAATCTAAACAGGCCTGTTGAGAAAAGGCCAGAATTTTATTATTAAGGTGTGTAAAGGGATGTGATAATGTATAGGAACTGGAATAGGAGTGGGGCCCTCCTCCCCCATCAATCAAAACTTAAAAATGCCTCTAATCATAGCCACTTTTGTTGCCTCGTCTCTTTACCGTGCTTTCACGATTATGGTCGACCAAATTCCCATGTGAGCAAAAGTGTGTTGCGACCCATGTTGCCCCGCGCTGCTTTGCCTGTTTGATAGTTTGTATGGTATTTAATGAGTTTGAGAATTAATTTTGGTGTGTGGAAGCTGATCCAAAAACTTGAATTACCCCAGAAAGAAAAGAAAAGTGTGTTGCTACGTTTTAAGATAGCTGAAAAGAACGATGAGAGATTCCCCCCTTTTCTTTTTTTAATATATATATACATATATATATATGTGTGTGTCTATATATATATATATATATGCTGGGAAAACAGCTCGATGGTTGTTGACACATTTTTATTTATGAGATAATATAGCAATGGAACCCTAAAAGGAGAATATCATGTGTGGAGGGAGAGCATGGAGGCCATCGGCCCTCTCTCTACAATTTACTGAAACGAGACAAAACACAAGAACAATTAGCTGGATGGCACGTCTTGGGATGATGGATGGTAGGGTCCTGACTGACAAATAAGGCAATGGCATCCAATGGAGACATGAGTTTCTACACGGAGAACTCGCTCTCTTTCTCTCTCTTTTTTTAAGAAAAAAACCATTTTTAAATATTTGACTCATTTAAAAAAAACTCTTCTCAATGGAACATATTTTATAAGCAAAGAAAGGGGAAAATAATTCTATTTTGGTGCAGTGGATTTTGAAAAACAACGAAAGGAATCATCTCTACGGTTACTGGCACCCGGCACCCAATCAACACGAGGACAAATCTCACTCTGAGTACCTCTCCTGGCAAGAAAATCAGCTTCTCTCGAAGTGTGGTTCAACTGGATCACTAGAGCTAAAAGAACATTCTAATTTTCTCTGGAGCCGTCAACTTCCAAACCCAATTCCAGTTCTCGTGATGCTGCAGGTCCCTCATTCTATTCGAAAGCCGATGCAGAGATGTCATTCTAGCTGCCCGCATAATAACATCACCAGAGCTAGAAAAGTAGGGACTGGAATTGCCATGACATTGAGCTTGATAAGCTTTGGGATGTTAGTCGACAGCCTACTGAAAGATCCACCCCTCGACACGTCTCTTAACCTAAGGTCAGCATCACTGATAATGACAAAAAGAGATCCCAGCAGCCCCTTTTCCATCCAAGCATCATTCCATAGAGATGCATTCCTGTTTGCAATCATATGTAGATGATGAAGTTGAGTGAAAGCCCTCGTAATAGATTTCCAAACTAAAGAGGCAGTAGAGGGAACAAATGCAGTAATGAGGGTATTTGTGCTGAAAGACTTGAACTTCTTTCTCGCATTGAATATTTGCCAATCCAGCTTGCCTAGATGATTTACGATAATACAAAAACATTTACAAAACCAGTTTCATCTTCAAATCACAGGTTCTACTGCTCAATAATTCTTATCCTTTTCTTTTTAATTATAGCAAGTCAAGAAAATATGACTATCCACCACCTTTCAATTGATAGATTTATATAATAACGATGCTTTAATAAGAGTATCGGTGGATTCATAGTTAGATTTTAAGTACGTGGGAATAATTAATAGTTTTACCCAAATTCAATTGATAAAGACCGGAACAGGTAGTGTATTTTATGGATAATAAAGACGGCCGGGTTTCGAACAAGTAATGAATGAATGCTTCTCTAGCATTCAGTTAAATAAAAAACCGTGAACAGTAGCATAAGCACCGATGATACCAGCAGCAACAATAACAAGTTCAGTAATTGCCCGTTATTTCACAATTCTATCATTAACCGTGTATGCTTTCGGTTCCTTAGTTAGAGATTAGCACCGTGAACAGTAGCATAAGCACCGATGACACCAGCAGCACCAATAACAAGTTCAGTAATTGCCCGTTATTTGGATAATGGATATCCGAAACTCAATTAGGTGTTCAAGATTTATATCCGTAAGGTATGGGCGGATAATATGACTCCGTAATTGCATTGGTGGGACTCTCTGGCCCTTGTTGGACGTCCATGCATTGGTGGATCTATGTGTTCTATGTTGCCCGCAAGGAGAAATCATCTGCGGTTAGTTGGGCTTGCGGCCCCTTAAATTTAAACAGTGATGAGCTTACAGCCATCTGGGCCATTTCGTCTTTGTCCACGGAGAGAAGTATGGCTGGCAATGGGTGGAGTTGAAACCGGGTTTTACTTTACCCGACTCCGACTCAAAATGTCTCCATCATAGATTTATCATCTGTCCATACCTCCGATCTAGTGAAGTCAGGTTACATGGATGACTTTCTAGTATCCATTAGAAACCCAGTCGGGTTACTTAGCAATAAAAATCTATGATGATTGCTACTAACAATCAGAAACCCAAACATGTGAGCCTTGGAGATTGAAGAGCACAAGTGGTCATTGCGTCGCCGGAGATGCGAGCTGTGATGGTTCTGTAATTTTAATGTCCTTGGAGCACCATTAGCCAAGAAAGCTGGCAACGATGAAAGAGGCTGAAGGAGATGATGATGATGATGGATGTGCAAGTCTCATGGTACATGCAATCAATATAACATAGGGGAGCAGTAATACTCTCTCTCTCTCTCTCTCTTCGATTTCCTTTGAAATATTAGACTACCCCAGAATATAATAATAATAATAATAATAATTTCCCTATAGTATCCTTAATGAAGAGGTAGATTTTAGTTTAATAAGCACAGCTACTCCAGAAATATTATTGTTACAAAATAGTTGCTAAAAGAGTCCCATGATCATGGCCAGGTAATATTATTTTTTAAAAAAATATTAAAAATATAGAGAATATTTTAAACTATTAAAATTTCATAATCATGCTAAATTCAAGTGCCTTAAAAAAATATTTAAACTATTTTTAAAGTATTCTAAACAAAAATTATAATTAATTTTTTTATAATTTTTTTTAATTATCTTAAATATACTAAACAGAAATCATAATTAATTTTTTTATTTTTATAAAAAAATTTCAACTATCCTAAAAGTATATGAAACAGAAATTCTAATTATTTGATTTTATAATTGTTATTTTATTTTTTATAATTTTTATAATTATCTTGAATTATCCTGAACATAAATTCTAATTATTTTTTTATAAATTATTTTTATATTTTATATAAAAAATATTTAAACTATGCTTGAAATATCCTAAAAAAAATACTAATTAATTTTTTATATAAAAAAATTTAAATTATTTTTAAAATATCATAAACAAAAATTCTAATTAATTTTTTTATTTTTTATAAATTCTTCAATCCTACTATCATGCTAAACTCAAAATGTTTGGATATAATAAATATTTTTGATTTGATTCAAAAAAAATAAAATTGTGCAACAATGTCGTAGGAAAAAAAACAGCAAACAATCAAAGTAACACAAAAACATAATATAAAAAATTTAAAATAAAACTATTATTATAATTTATGGTAAAACATCTTTTAATCTACAGTCATTTTTCAATTATATTTAATTTTTGTTATAATATACAGGAGCAAGATGCAAGAATGATTGAAGAAATTTTATGGGTTGTGCATCTTGATGATTGTGCATGGGGGTGGTAGTCAAACTTTTTTCCTGCTTTCTATTTAATCAGCGTAAGTGGTTGTGTTTGAGTCCTTTCTCAGAAAAGAGTTAAAGCCCAGTCAACCTCCCCAGTTATACACCAAATCATTCACGCCCCCACGGGCCACAGCCACAGGCCTTGTGAAAGGAATGGAATCTCAGAAAGCACAGAGCACACTTTCAAACCCCAACTTCATTCGTTGCTTTTGTGCGATTGCCTTCCGTTCACTCTGCTGATAGTCATGGTTTTTTATTCTCCAGCGATCCCATAACAATATGATGAACTTGTAAATCCATTCATATCTTGTTGGGCTTAATAATAAGACCTAGCACCTCTGCAGATTTCTCTCTACTCAATCCATCCCTTCTTCTTCTTCCTCCTTGTTTTTGATCTTCCTTCATCTCTAATTATGTCGACCCGTCTCCCTAGTAAACCAGTGGTGCTTGGCTCATCGCTGTTGAGTTGCTTAGAAGACTCCCTCCTCACACGGTCAGGCCGTCTCTCCTTCACCTGTCTCTTTCTTCCCTTTATCGGCCTAAAAATAAAAGAAGGAAGATTAACCCCTGCCCCTTTTCTTTCCTAAAAGCTTCTTTTATTTCGTTCTGTTGACATGAACAATGAAGTGACTGTAAAAATCTATCAATTGTTTTAACCGAGGTTTACTGGGTCATGGGTCAACCCCGGTTTTTCATTAGGTTAAATTGAATTCGCTTTATCATAGATTTATTCTTCAATGCAACTGGATCTGAGTTAACTTATCAGCACAGACCAAGCTGGGAAGACTATATTGGTGATGAATATAGCAAAATGATACCAAATTAGTAACGGTAAATAATATTCAAATTCCCACTTCTTATACTTTGCCCCAGTTAGTAACTTTGCCACAAAAGCTTGAAGTAAAAGATTGATGCGGTTTAATCAAAACTTGGGTTAATTAATGATTCAATTAAAATCAATTGGCTTTTTTTATATAAAAGAAATTAGAGGGAACAACTCCATTTTAATCCTCTTAAAATATAAATTTTCAAGTTAACCGAAAAGATTCTGAGCAAAGAACAATTAGGCGCTTTGGCGGGTAAAAAAAAGACAAGAGGAGTTTTAATTCTATTTATTTTTAAATTCAAAATCTCAGATCACATTCAAACAATCTATTAAATATTTATAAACACATCATAAGAACATGAGAGATATACCGTTAAAATCATCTTTAATTAAAAAACACTAAGGTTTCATATTTAAAAGAAAAAAAGTACTCAGAAGATAATTATGGAATTAAAAAAAAGACTGGGTTCCTATGAATTTTCTTAGAGACTTGCACAGAGCAGAAATGATCGCCTTTGATCCCAAGATGTGAATTTACTACTAGATTGACTGACTTTTAATCTCAGAGCACTTGGGAGGTTGGAGCAATGGCGATGCTTGATGATAACATCCAAACATGACAGAGAGACAAGCGAGTGGTCTGCTTCTGTTTGCAAAAAAATAGAATGAAGTCTCAACATTTTTTGAGCGCTTGCGACAATGCTACAAATCCCCAGTACAGTTAGCCCAAAACACCTAAAAAATACCTGATACTAAAAAAAATTAACCCGAGCCCACACATTCTTAGTTAGCTAGCACACTCTTGATCGCCTTATTAACCTCCCCCGTCTCCTAAACAAAAATCATCAACTCAAGCATAAACAGAGCCATAAGATAAGGCCATCAATAACACTGCAGCTTGCTCTTCTTCACCTAGCTTCCTCCTTCGCCTCTCCACCGTTGATCCTTGCACCAGGACTTCCCTACCCAGAGCCAGTAATCTCTGCTTTAACCCATCACCTAATTGCTTGTTATTGCTATTATAATTACTTGAGCCATTGTTACTGCTCCCTTTCTTGGCTCTCTTGTCATTTGCTGCTGCCCCTCCCTTGCTCAACCCTAAAATATCCCTCTTCTTCTTCCTGCTCCTAATCCCACAAGCATTGCACAGTGACTGCAAGATAAAAAGAGCAATTAATATCAAATCAAAGCATACGTCGAAAACATTAACAAAGCAAAACTGATCTGATCTATGATTCAATTAAATCACCTTAGGGCCAGCTGGACCACCTCTCCAAAGTGGAGTCTTTGAAGTGCCACAATCAGCACAGGTCTTCTTCAGTGGGCTCTCGGTTTCTAGTGATTTGCTACTCATTTCTTCAGACTCTGATCCCTGCTGGAAAACAATAAGAAAAACGGGAGAGAGCATTAGGGTCAGGATTGATACCTAAAGATGAACTCCATAAACAAGCTAGCTAGAAGTTACTCACTCTCTCACATGGATCCAGCATTATAAATAAGCAACTCCTCAACTTGAGATCTGAAGACAAGACAACCCACTTCCTCAAATGGGTGATGAATAGCAATAGCTGGTGATTGAGCAGTAGTTGTAGTTTGAAGTGGGGATGGATTCAGCAAAAGCTCTACTGATCGAAAATATAAAGGAGATTGTGGATTTGGAGGAAGAGATCAAAGTAGAAGCAGATCATTAACTCAGCAAGTACAATGTTAATGAGATGGCTAATAATTATGATAAGAGTGTCGTCGATTTTGAGCGAACCGACATTAGGGGGGAGAGAGAGAGAGAGACGACAGGCACACAAATCAGACTGCACGCTGGCAGATCTAAAAGAACTAGCTTTATAAATGGGTTTTGAAACCCTAGCTTGTTTGAGTAATGAAATGACAAGAATGCCACTGGCATTGAATCCTTTTGACTGAAAAGCCCTCCCGCCCGCCCGCCAAAGTGTCTCTGAAAATGAACAAAAAGGGCGGGGCGCCATGAAATGTTTTTGTCTCGGTGAAGGAGAGGAAAAAAATGTTGGCGCCAGAGGCAGCGTGGAGGGAGGGTTTTCGACTCAAGCAAAATGGAACCCATTGATACTCTATTTATTTTAATTTTAATTTCTATTTGAATTTTTAATCTTAAGAAGGAGAAGAAGAGATGATGGGGTGGTTTTTACATTGTTGGATCAGCGAAGGTCAGAGGTGGTGTTAGTCACATCCATCTTTGCCCTTTTATCGCGTCAACGTGGATGGATCCTCCCTTCTTTTCTTAAAAAAAATGCTTTTGATACCTCCCTTCTTTTCTTAAAAAAAATGCTTTTATAATTGTTCAGGGTACTATTTTTATATTTTAGTTAAGTTGTTTACAAATAATTTGTTGTTAAGTTGAAAGGAATCATGAAACATTGTAGATGTGTTTGATTACTATTCAAGATAAAAATGATAAATATTAAATAAAAAACATGTTTAATTAAATTCACATAAACAAATATATTTTTAAATTTTAGAGTGAATTTTGTTATTTAAAAATATAAGGTCAATGGAAACATGTATTTTTTTTATTTCTAATATCTTTGTTTTTTATCTAAAAATAATAATTAAAAAACACCTCTCTCTCTGTATATAGTAACAATATGTTGTGTGGTTAGTGGGAGAAAAAATTAAAATTTAATTTATATTTTTATAATCTAACTTGATCCAGCAGGTTGATCTAGAATTTAGTCGGTTGTTCTATAATTTAGTTTATTTAAAATTAAAATTGAATTAGATTTAAAAAAGAAAAAATTAAGGTAGCTTGAAAACTTGATTGTTAATCTGATGTAGCAGATTGATCTAGAATTTAGTTAAGTTGATCTAAAATTTAGTTTATTTAAAATTAAAACTGAATTAAATTTAAAAAAGAAAAATTAAGGTAGCTTGAAAACTTGATTGACTTAGAAATCTAAATGGAACAATTAACTTTTATTTTTTATTTTTTTAAATAATATTATTTTAATTTAAAAAAATATTAACTTGAACAACTAAACAACCCAATTAAAACTTGAAATAAACCAGACCAGTTACCGAATCAACTTTAAAAACCATGATTAAATTAAATGGCGTCCTTTGAAGGAATGACCATTAACAAGGAAGGACAGTGAGGATTATGTGTGCTTTTGCGAGGCACGTGTCGTTTCTTATTGATGATACAATTCTTCTTAGAAGCGTCTTCATTAATTTTCAATTCATTTTCTTAAGCGAGGTTGGTCAAATCTTGCTTTTAATGTACTTGTAGCATATTTATAACATCGCGGCAATCGTCCTTTTACATCAAGATTTTTTTAGGTGGGAGGATGAGAATAATAATAAAAAATTGTTTTTTAGAATTAAAAATATGAAATAAAAATTATCATTTAATATTATCATTAAAAATATTAATTAATCTTAAAATTCAAAAAAATAATAATTATATATAGAAAAAATATATTACTTTATATTATTTATTTATTTAATATAAATTAAAAAAATATTATATTTTTTAACTATTCAACTGTCTAATAGTTAAAGTAGGTCCACACTAATAAAGTGGACTATAGCTTTAGAAGTCAATGCTAATTATTCTATAATCAAAATAAAAAATAAAAAATTATTTTTTATTAAATATTAGAAATATATTTTACCTATAAATTGATAATCTCGTATATTAAAAATATATTTGTTTTGATATTTTTGAAATGTAGATTAAGTTCTAATGAATGGTTATAAACTAGTTATGATACCCTTTGATTAATTCTTGTATTTTTCAAAGTATAATAAAATATTATTTTTTATTTTTTTTATAATTTGATCATATGTACACAAATAAAAATATTTTTTTTAATTTTTGAAATAATTTTTTTTTTAATTTTGGAGAAAAACATGTATTTTTAACACCTAGTCCGTATCTTATAGTGTAAGTTTATAATTTAATATTAAATAGTATTATTAGAAAAAACAGTGAAGGACTCCCAAACAATTTTAAAATGTTCCTTGAATTTTATTAGAATTTTTGAAAGTTATTTGGGGATATGATAACATCTATTATTTTTAATAACAATTTGATTAATTAATTATATATTTTTTCATCGGCCCACACATAATTGCTTTTAATTTATAAATTATGTATTAAAATCTATTTTATAGTAATTTTAATCAAATATATATATTCATAAAAATATAATTAAAAATATTTTTTAAAATTTATTTTTTTAAACTACAACCATATAAGTTATTATAATATCAAACACATGCCTATATCTCGGACCAAGCATGGTAACCTGACTTAGAGTGGAGTGTGTGAATTTAGTAGATAAGTTTCTCTTTGATTTGTCGAGAATGGTAATGTTATTTTGAAAGAAGAACAATATGCTAAGAAGCCTTGTGAGTGCTCCAAAAGGCAGTAAACGAGAGGATTTGAATCGCATTGGACAAAGAAGCTTTGTGGTGTTCCCTTGTCCAAGTAGCTTCTATTAAAACCACACCTTCAAGATGAGGTTGTATCATATATATATATATATATATATATATTCCAATTATTAATCAAATTAATGCTATTTTATGGGCTCATATATTTATTTATTTTACAATAAAGCTATGTTCAGACGTGTTCATCACAACTAAATCCTCTTCCCTTTAAAGATGCATGTTCTATATCATACTGATACAAAAGACTAGGAGGAGGAGGAGCTGTCGCCATTCATCAGAGGTGTATGGCAGTGGTGCACGTGGTGGTGCACAGCCCCGAGCTGGGAAACTTGGGAATGAGAAGAAAAGATTTGTTAGCCAGAATTAGAGAGGAAGATATTCATATTTAGAATAGCAAGAAGACAAACATCTGCTGGGTATAATGGGACACGGAGAAAGTGGAAGGTCAATTCACCCTTTTTATTTGTTTTAAAGACAAGGCAAACAGTTCGTGACAATCTTTCAGGCTCTCCTCCTTGATTTTGTCTTTCATCGGGGCTTTAATTTAAAAAATAAAAAAAATCCCTTAAATGATTAAACATCTACACCATGTTTTACACGACTTCAAAATTGGATGGAGAGTTGTCCAAATACAACTAGGTTAGCAAAAAAAGCTCAGTTGACTGGCTAAAAAGTTTTGAGATGGTAGACTAAGGAAAGTTGCAATAAGGATGGTCGCAGGTAGTTTTTTAGTAGTTATTATTTTATCCAAACTATCCAATTGTACAGATCTCTTTAGGGGTGACGGTGTTATATATAACTTCCACATTCTCTTGTGATAAAAGAGAACTAATGATGTGTAGCTTGCAAGTAGAATTGTGCATTGCACACATAAATAGTTTTGTATATCCTTTGTTTCAGAATTAATAAAGGATGGGAGTGTTTTCCTATAAATTATGTTTGCGATTCTAAATTCCAAGACTTGTGTTATTGGAAAGTTCTTTGGGCGTGTGAAACATCTTAGTGGATAGGTAAACACGAGTTGAAATTATAAGGAAGGCTGAGTCTATTATGGGACTAGACTGCTGCATTGGGAGTAAAATCTTGTAGAAAATTTTATCCTTGTATCAAGTGGTATCAGAGCACGAGTCTGCTCTGTTTTGAGGACTTAGTTGGCCTGAAAGTGAATGCTACCAGGCACCATGGAGATGATTCGAGAGAGACTCACTCATCTCAAAACTGCCATAGCTCCTGTGGCTAAAAAAAAAGATCGATCCATGAATGAAAAGCTTGCATACATAGTAGAAATGGCTGAAAGGGATGCGGAGCAATATATGGATCTTGCGGCAGATGTGAGTTGTAAGTTAAAAGATATTGAGGGCGAGATTGTTGTTCTAAAGAAGGCAGTAGTGAACACCTTTGGGGGTGGTGGTTCGTCCAAACCAAAAGTACAAAAGCCAAAGTCATTTGGCGGTGCAAGAAGTTCCAAGAAATTGGAAAATATCCTTTGGGATATGGAATAATATTTCGGTGTGGCAAAGATTGCGGTTGACGAACAGGTGAACATCACAACAATGTATTTGTTAGGGGACATGAAGTTGTGCTAGAGGACTTGGATAGAAGAAGACCTGAATGCATGGCGTCCCAAGATTGAGACTTGGGATCGGTTGAAACAATAACTTAAAAAACAATTCTTACCAAACAACATGTTCTAGCTGGCGATGGAAGATTTGAAGAGGCTGAAACAAGACCCTTTGCTGAGGGATTATGTCAAAGAATTCAGTTTTTTGATATTAGACATAGAGAACATGTTTAAAGGCTATTCAATTTTAAACCGGGTTTGCAACCTTAGGCTAGACAGGATTGTGGAGATATAAAGTTAAAGACTTGTCTTCTGCCATCGTTGTTGTAGATAATTTGGTTGATTTCAAGACAGTGACGCAAGATGAAGCTATTCTCGTCCTTTCAAAGTTTAAAACTAGAGATAAGAGGGATGGAAAAGGTCAGAACAAGAAGCTTGGTAGGGGTGGATTCAAACCTTCTATTGACAAAAAAAAAAAGAGTCAAGCAAATAGATGCGTTGATGAAAAAAGCCATGCTTTATATGTGAAGGGCCACATTATGTCAGGGAATGTCTTAAAAGGAAAAAATGTCATCCTAATTAATGAAAGTGAACCTAAAGAGGCGGTTACACACATCAACGTAATACATGTGTTGAATTGTTTGGTTGCGGAAATGGAGGATTCAGTGAACGAATCCAACCTTGCCGACATTGATTTGGTGTGTGTAAATGCTTCACGACAGGGAAAGTTGGGTGTTGTGGACACTCTAATATATGTGAAGATTAGAGTGAAAGATATGAAAATTAATGTCATGTTAGATTCGAGTGCAACGAACACATTTGTGGCTGATAGGTTAATGATACAGCTAGGTTTGCGATTGAGTACTAGTCAGATGATGATGAAGGCAGTGAATGCAAAGACACAGTGGATAATGGGAACTGCTTATGGGGTGCCTCTGACATGGGAAAAGTGGTAGGGGAAACATGATTTGCTGGTTGTGACTCTTGATAATTTTGACTTAATTCTTAGCCTAAACTTCTTGAAAAAGGCTAAGATTGCATTGATGTTGTATTTGGTTGGGATTTTAATTACCAGCGAGACATGCCCCAGTTTTGTGCCTTGTTACAAGAATTTGGTGGTCAAGAGCAAGAAGGGTAGTAGCAGCATGATTTCAGCCATCGCAATTAGCAAAGCCTTGAGGAAAGGTAGTGAAGTATATGTGGTAGTAACAATGGGTGGGGATTCAGCCAAGAGTGGGCAAGTGCTGAATGTCATTGCTAGAGTATTGGAGGAGTATGAGGATGTAATACCTCTTGAGTTGCCGAAGAAGCTTCAACCAAAAAAGGATGTGGATCACCAAATTGACCTTGTGTTAGGGGCACTACCGCCGCAGCCCCTATATTATATGTCGCCTAGAGATTTAAGCGAATTGAGAAGACGACTAAAGGAATTGATAGTTGCTAGGTTTGTGGGCCGTCTAAAGCTCCGCATAGTGCTCCTGTCCTATTCCAGAAGAAGGCTGATAGTAGTCTTTGAATGTGTGTAAATTATTGTGCACTAAACAAGATGATGATAAATAACAAGTATCTGGTGTCGCTAGTGTAGGACTTAATGGACAGGCTAAATGGAGCTTCTGTCTTCACAAAACTGGATTGCCGAAGGGGATGAACACAAGATGACTTGTATGATGAGGTATGAGTCTTATGAATTTCTAGTTATGCCATTTCACTTAACCAATGCTCCAGCAATATTTTGTAACTTAATAAATGATGTATTGTATGGGTTTCAGGATGATTTTATTGTCATATCTAAACGACATTGTTGTGTTCAGTAGAAGCATGGATGACCATGTGGTGCATCTTTTTAAAGTTTTGTCCTGGCTGAAGGAGCATGAATTGTTCGTTAAGATGGAAAAATATAATTTGCAAGTGCTGAGATTATGTTATTGGGACACTTGGTAAGCATGGACCAAGTGAGGATGGATCTGAAGAAGGTATAAGCCATAGTAGAATGGGTAGCCCCTACAACGGTATTAGATTTGCGATCCTTTTTTAGATCGGCTAGCTATTATCGTCAGTCTATCAAGGTCTACAGTAAAGTGTTTGCTCCCCTTACTGATCTATTGAAGAAAAATTGAAAGTAGGAATGGACTAATAGGTGCCAACATTCATTTAAGAAACTAAAAAGGGTTGTTAAGTTAGCGTCGATATTGAAGCAGTGTGATTTTGAGAGACATTTTGATATGCACATAGATGCTTCAGATAGGGCTTTTGGAGTTGTTCTGGTTCAATAGGGACATTCGGTGGCATTTGAGAATCGAAAACTCAATGAGGTAAAGCAGCGATATTCAACACACAAGAAGGAAATGATAGCAGTGGTTCATTGCTTTGGTGTATGACGGGTGTACTTATTAGGGCTGAGGTTTGTTGTGAAAACAAATAATATAGCTAACATGTTCTTTATAACATAAAAGAAGTTTTCATAGTGGCAAGCTTGGTGACAAGATTTTTTGGCCGAGTATGACTTTAAGTAGGAGCACAAGCCAAGGCGACACAGTCTAGTTGTGGATGCACTTAGCAAGCATTGTGTGCTTGCTACGATTTTTTCTCTTGTACAGATGGAGTCAAACATGCTGGAGAGACTTCATTAAGCTGCTGAGAAGGATACAACATATAAAAAGATGGCTAATCTCGTATAAAAAGGGACTATACAAAGATATTGATTGAAAAATGATCTCTTATATATCAAGGGAGGTCGAGTCTACATGTCAAAAGGAAAGTTGTGAATCTTATTGATGTCAGTGACACATGATCTGTAGTGGGTAGGACATCCAAGAAAGGAAAGGATGATTGCCTTATTATCCCAAACATATTATTGGCTGAAGATTGATAAGGATGTGGAGTTATACGTAGAGACTTGTCTAATATGTCAGCAAGACAAGACTCTACAACAATAAGAGCCAGGCTTGTTTTAGCCACTGCCAATTGCAAACAAGCCATGGGTTTTTATCTCGATAAATTTCATTATAGGATTTTCAAAAGTGGATGATATGAATGCGGTGATGGTGGTTATGGACAGGCTCTTCAAATATACAATGTTTATTGTCGCTTTATCAGTTTGTACAATAGAGGTGGCAAAGATGATGTGTTTATCATAACATGGTGAAATACTTTAGGTTCCCGACAAATATTGTTAGTGACCATGATGCACGTCTCACTGGCAAGTTGTGGACAACTCTATTTAATATGATGAGGATGCAACTAAATTTTTCCATGGATAACCATCCTCAGACAGATAGGCAAACAAAAAGGATCAATGCATTATTGGAGGCGTACTTACAGCACTGTGACAACAGCGCAACGGAATTGGCTAGAGCTACTGGACAGTGTCTAATTTTACTACAACCTCCACAGATCATCTACGATAGAGTCAAGTCCCTTAGAGTTAATGCTTGGGGCACAACCCCAAACTCCCATGGAGATTTTGGTGTAGAAATCAAAGGGAAGAAGTCTAGCAACATACCAATTTGTGATGGAAAAGCAGAAGTTATTGGAACAAGCTTAGGATAGTTTGTGGAAGGCCAGTAAACGAATGAAGAAGTATGCTAATTTGAAGAGAAAGCCCTCGAAGTTTGACGTAGGTGATAAGGTGTTACTGAAATTAACACCTCAAATCTGGAAGTAGATTATAGGCAAATTGGCTCAACGAGGGTTGCTACCAATGTATGATGGGCCTTTCAAAGTTAGGGAGAAAGTGGGGGTTGCGGCGTATAGATTGATCTTACCAGAATGAATGAAATTTCACCCCACATTTCATGTTAGCTTCTTGAGACCCTATTATGAAGATAAAGAGGACCAGGACAGAAACAAGCTACAATGTGCTCCCCTAATGGTTTGAAAGCAGTTTGACTATGACATTGTTAAAATAATGGATCATCATAGGTTTAGGCAATATAGAAAGAGCTAAAGGACTGAATTTTTAGTGAAATGGGTGATAAATAAAGAGGTTTTGTGGGAGAAAGATACTGATTTGTGGCAGTACGAGGACTAGGTATGAGATTACCTCACATCGATTTCGACGAGGACGTCAGACTCTTTAGGTAGGGTGATTTGTCATAATTCTAGGAACGAGGGCATGTCAATGAGAACATTATTGGGATCTTGATAGCATGCATGAGTAGAGGCAGATTTAGCAACAGTGTATAACAGGTGTGTGCAAACATTGGCGGCATGTTCAACACGACTTCAGACTTGGATAGAGGGTTGTCCAAGATGTGCAAAAGCACAACTAGGTTGGTAGAGAGGTTCAGCTGACTGGCTTAAAGGTTTGTGAGGTGGCAGACCAAAGGAAGTTACAACAAGGGTGATTGGAGGCAATTTTTTGTTAGTTACCATTTTGTCCAAATGTCTAGTTGTATAGATCTGTCTAAGGGTGATAATGATAGTTTTATTTCTACATTCTCCTGTGATAAAAGACAACTAATGATGTGTAGCTTATAAGCAGAATTGTGCATGTCATACACAAATAGTCTTGTGTATCCTTTGTTTCGTAATTAATAAAGATTTGGAGTGTTTTTCTGTAAATTGTTTTTACAATTCTTAATTCCAAGACTTTTTATGTATCTTTTATTTTAGGATTAATAAAGGTTGGGAGTGTTTTCCTGTAAATTGTGTTTGTGATTCTGAATTCCAAAATTTATGTTGTTGTTATTTGTCTATTGCTTTGAAGACTTAATTAAATGTGTGAAACACTTTAGTGGATAGGCTAAACACGAGTTGAAATTATAAGGAAAGCTGAGTATAGTGTGGGACTAGGCTGCCGCGCTAAGAGTAAAATCCTATAAAAAATTTTATCCTGGTGCCACTTATCTTCATAGAAATATACTGTTATTCACCCGAATAGAGGTAGCTATAAAAATATTTATTTAAGTATAAAGATAAATATGATGTTTTCTTACTCATTGAACCTCGTATTTAGATTTTTATATAAATATTTTATTTTACTCATAATCTTTTCAATATATATTTAAAACTCTCTCTAATAAAATATAAGATAATTTATTTTTTCATAGCCTATATACCTTGATTGTGAAAAAAAAATTAGAGTGCTCCACTAAATAAATATATGTCTTTATAAAAAAGTGACTATGAAAGATTAAAAATTACTTTTAATTAAAATAGAGGTATGTATACGAAGGCTAGGACGCCCAAGTGGTGGTGGAAGCGGAAATTGCCTCTATTAAATTTCATTGCCATCTCCAGGAGAGTGTTTCGTTGCTATCTCAACACAAAAGAATAATAAAAAAAAAAATGAAGACACGGGGATATGGGATATGAATATAGTTGATTGAAAAGATAAAAATGAAATTTTATTTGTTTTAAGGACAGATTTTGGCTATTTTTTTTATTGTTCTAAAGAGGGAATAAAGTGAAAGGGACAATTAATTTCTTTAACAAATGCCATTTAAATATTTTATATTTCAATCTCTATCTTTATATTTAGAGATCTGTACCATTGATTTTAATTAACTTAATTTTCACCATTAGATCTGCAAAACTATAAAATATAAAAGAAAAATAATAAAAATAAATAAATTATATTTTAATACAAAAAAATATGAAGAGGTAATAGGGATTGAATGACAAAGAAATGTGTACATGTAATAAAATTATTTTGCACTTGTAACTATGTTAGATTTTAATTGTGATGGTGGCAATATTATATTTGATATAAGATTGGTTTAATTATTAAATATACTTAGAGAAATGATTTAACATCCGAGTAAATTATTATTTAATTATATTATATTTTTGTAAAGAATTATCATTTTTATGATGATTGCAAATCATTTTTAAATATAATTTTGATGAGTGGAGAAATTAATTTTTTAAGTGAGTTAAAAACACAATGCTCATTAAATGTAAAATAATAATTTCTATAATTATGAAGCGATTCCAAATTAAAATCTAAACAGAAGTGTTTGAATGAAATAAAACAAAAATGTTCGCTGATATATTTTAAATTGAAATTGCTAGCCAATTATAAATCATTCTTTTACTATCAATTATGCACAATACAATCCATATTAAAACGATTAATGTCTTTTTAAAGAAACTAAATAGTTGAACAAACACTTAGAGGTAATTTTGTATTTTCTTATTTGTATTACATAGTATAAATACTCCTAACTCCCTTAAGAAAGAGAATCATAGCTAATGTACGACAGGTTTTTTCAAAATTTCATATTTGTTGAACAATTTAATTACCTCATAGTTCTTAGAATCATCCCCCTATGATAAAGGAGTATTTTTTGTTTTTTTGACCTTGTTTTTTAATAATTATCACGTGAGATCAAGGTTGTTATGGTTTTTTACAAATTAAAAAAGATAAAGTTGCTAATGAGCCTTTTAAATGGTGCATGCGGAGCCTCTCTATAGTTGTTTGTTGCTTTCAAGGATGACATTTGGAGTGACGTGCCTCCATTTACACAATGGGTTGATGTATGTCAACCGTAAGTACATGGCGGAGCTTCAACGGTAATTTTTCTCCTCGCCCATCTTTTTTCTCTCTTACACCTCAGAAGGTGTGCTGACTTTACAAGATTGAAAAATGATACTCAATATTTTAATTGTATTGAATTTAATTTGGATGTTTTTCAATTTCATGCTTTGGTATTTGATTTTTTATGTTTTTTTATTAAATTTTGATTCCTATTTATTTTACATTTAATCTTTTTTTTTTTTAAATTAGATTTTATTTTTTTATTTAATCCCTAATCATTTGATTTTAACTCTTTTTTATTAAATTTGATCCTGATTTTTATGATTGAATTTTCTTTTATTTTCAGTTCTCTTATTGATTGATTGTTTTTTGGCAATTTCATTCCTTATTGTTTAATTTTATTGAATTTTCATATTATAATTGATGTTTATTTTTTTATCATGTTTTTAAAATACGGTTCAAGAGTCAACCCTCATCATGTCTTGGGTCACAGGTTGGGTCGAATGATCAGGGTCACTGAGATTAATTGAATTTTTTTATTGTGCAGGAAATAAAAATGACATTTTTTTGATAAAAAAATGATGGTAAAAAAAAATCAGCAAGTGTTAGCATGATTTTTTCCTAACTAATTGCTTGATTTTTTATTTAGCTAAAAAGTAAAAATAATATTATTTTGATTAAAAAAATAACAAAGATAAAAAAAATTCAATTATGATCCTCTTTTTTAATTGGTTTTTGTTTGTTTTGGATTCCTCTTTTTTTTTAGTTTCATCCCTTTCTATTTAATTTTATTTTTTTATATATATCAACTATGGTACTCATTGTCTTGACAATTGTTTTTTCAATTATCATTTTGGTTTTTTTCTTTTGATTTTTTCCCTCAATATTTTATTTTATCTCGTTTTGTTTTTCTAGATTTAGTACTCATTTTTCAATTGCTTCTTTTTAATTTTTTTCTAATTTTTTCCATTAGCATTTTATTTCATTTGTTTTTTAATCCAATCTTAGTTCTCATTTTTTCAATTACCTTTTTTATCCTTTTTTTAATTTTTTAATGAAGTCCTTCATTATTTTCTTTCATTAATTTTAAGGTTTAATCCTTATTGTTTTGATTGTTATTTATTTTCCTTTTAATTTTTTGATGGTTAAAAAATTTATTCAAGATTTTTTTTTGCTACTCTTGTCTAGTTATCTCAATTTCATAATTAGAGCTACTTACTTTAAAGATTAGCCCAATTTAACTTATTTTTTTTATTATTTAATATTAGAACTTGAATTTTTTATTTTTCTCTTTTTTTTTCTAAGATTATTTTGAATAACTAATTAATCAAGTTAATATTTTGATTTTTTTTTTTTTTGATGTTAGAAAGAATTGAGTCTCCGCCACGCTCTAGCGTGGGGAGAAATATATAGTGTGTATTCTCATACCATCCTTCCTGTTGCTCTAGCCTTCCGTGTGCGCCCCCAAATTGAAGAAGTCTCGGCAACAGAGGCATTAAAAATAATCCAACTGATGGCCTCAATTTATCTTCTTCACCAAATATCGGAATGTCCGCAATCTTCAGCTCAAGGTTTTCATAAAATCTGGTTACAGGAACAAATAGAATTACGGACAAGCTACCTGATTTTTACATATCTTATGGAGAAAAACACAGAATCTGAGTGGAGGATACCAGCTGCACAAAAGCAAATGGTCTGGAGGGAGTGGCAAGTCTCAAGGGACCTTCTCTCGTGAGGGTCCAGCAGGAAAAAAATACGAATTTTCAGATCCTGAAATAGCAAAAATTAATGGCCCCCATACCAGGCTCAGCAGTAGCTGATAAAGCTTAAAAGGCTCAAAAAACACATTTTAATGATTACTATTAAGGATTATAGGCTGCAAAAGAACAAAGCACTTGCCCTTCGAGTGTGCGTTTACAAAGGTCATATGACTCAGATTCCTCCGCTTTTCCAGTCAAGTAGCCTTCCAAATAGTTGGCATTTGCATTGGCCACCATTGTTGCCGCTTTATAGGAGCGGCCCATTCTTGCGCACGCTCGCCTTCAATTTCAACATTTGGCTCAACACCCAAAACCAAGGAAGAGAACAAATACGATTTTACGGATAATCCTTCCCAGTAAAATCACAACAATTAAACTTACGAAACTCAAGTGATTTCTTTAAAAAAATCTCCATAAAATTAAAAAATACTCCAAATAAAAATATTTAAAGATTCCTACTTGACACCTATCTATCATCCATCTGTACCCCACCTTTTCTCGCATAAGCTCTTGACCTTTATATATATATATATATATAAACATTATAGATAGGAGTTACCATTTTTATTCTATTGGAACATAGATGCACCTGGTTTATCCATTCTGCCAAACAATTAACTTATCCACATTAAAAAAAATAAAATACTGCTAATTCATTTCTTTCCATCAAAGACACCAAGATATATGAGGTTTATCAAATACCATATTCACCCAATCAAAGACAAACCAAATAGACTACACATATATATAAAAAAATACTAGCACAACATGACTCAACATAAAAGGATTTCGATCAGCGTACAAGAAAACCTCCCCCAGCGTGTTCAGTGATCAAAGCTAAGGGTTATGCAACAATGGACTTCTTAACACCCTCCATGCCACTCCACAGCAATAAGGCCAAAATATCAAGCATGGCTGACCAGGTAACAATGTTGCTATAGCACCTTCCTGACCCCCTTCTTATCATAAGCTGTAGTATAGACTGACCTGTTAGGCACCTCTTTGACCACGATGGACTCTATAACAGACTGTAACAAGAAACGAGGTGCCGAGACCAGACCCAACTTGACCCTGACATAATTTGTCACCCCAACCAAGAACTGCTTCACCATTCCAAACTCTACAGATTCCTGGGGCAAACCAATTACGCAAAACTCAGACTTCCAAACAAAAGTAATATTACTTGGAGCACAAGTAAGATCATTCGTTTTCAAGGCCAGACTACATGAGAAATTATACTCAGAGCTTTGAGATAATGGATAGTTCAAGCTATACTAACCTCACAAATTCAGATAATAGTGTATATTTAAGACTTGAAAGCAAGTATTTTAAATACCTTCAGCTAAAAGTTGAATCCACCAGATGGAACTTGAACATCGTTCCCACCAAACTGAAATCCTTGCTGGGCACCATCACCTGAAGGCAAAGTCTCATCGTCTTCTTCCAACCAGTAAGTCTCGAGAATCTTGACTGCCTTCTCATATATCTCATTGTTGTCATGACTCTGTAGATTTTCAATCTTTTCTAGTCCCTCAGCATCATCTATCATCTGGGCATAGAAATTAGCATCTCCACTGTTCCCCAAATTCTTCTCCGCTTCCCCAACCTTCAGAATGTTCTCTAATCCTTCAAGAGATACAGTTACAATCCTTGGATCAGGGCATACAAGAAGATCGCACAATGGTTTAATACATCCCTGACTGACCAAAAACCTGTCATCCAAAAACAGCCAATCACTTTTCTGCCAAGAGAACCAGATAACATTCAACAAACAAGTAGTAATGTTTTAGAACAGAAGAATAACATACTTAATTTGCTCGTGAGTGCCACCTGAAGTAGCATTAGACACAGCCCAAGCAGCTTCTTTCTTTATATCAAACTCCGCATTTTGAAGTAAATTAACAAGCGGGCCAATTAAACCATTCTCAATAACAGCCTAGATAATTTAGAAAAGATAAAAGAGTAAAAATCCAGAGGTACTTGAAGCATTCAATCTCACATACAAGGAATTCAGATCACAAGTGCTAATGAAGATAGCAATGCAGATCATTCCAGTAAATAAATTCAGAACCCCAATTAGAAGAGCCCAGAGTTCTTCTAAGAGGACTGACAGAATCAAACAAGAAACAGCTTAACAGAGCTTAAAACATGCACTTCCAAGTCATGCAAGCTCACCTGGATCTGCTCCTTGTTTCCAGCAGTGATGTTTGAGATAGTCCAGCAAGCTTCTTTCTTGATGCTCTTTTTATGATTATGCGTCAACAGGCTTAGAAGGCATGGGAGTGCACCAGTGTTAATTATGCACTGCAAAGGAGAGACGTGTCAGAGTTAGGTATAAGAAAACCAACATTTCAAGCAATAAAAAAATGTCATTGTGTGAAAATAAATAATTTAAAATATTAAGTAGCCAAATAGATGAAAAGGCAAACTTAAATATCACCATCATTACTCAAAAACATCTTCATCCATGCTTTCTTGTTCAGAGGCAACACAAAGTGTGGCTAGTGTTTCTCTTCAAGTGTCTTTCCTTAATTGTATGTCTCCCATTTTAATGTTTGTTTGTTCTTTTTTACCCAAATCTTTAAAAAATACCAATAAGTTGTTTCTTGTGGTAAATTAAAAAATGGACAAACAGGCGCTTGCCTTAACACCTAGCGTCCACTCACCTGGCAATGCTTTATAAATTCATCGCCATATGCTAATAAAGACATTGTCGCCTCACCTCACCTGGAGTGCATAGGCTAGCGCCCCTTGACAGCACTAGGTTAGAGAAAGAAGAATGATAGAGGCAAAGGATTAGAGACAAACTAGTACTAGTAATAATCTCGTTAAAAAACCAGAGATCAAAATAATTGGAGAAAGCTTGAGAGGGGGTTGCTGAGACAGAGATTGAGCTTTAGCTCCTAGGGTTAGAAGAAAGAAGTATGATTTAACTCCTAGGGTTAGAAGAAAGTTTAATATATATATAGCTGGGATTTTTTCAACTCGGTTTAGTACTGTTTGAACCTGTTCAGTTCAATCAATTTTTTTCTAATCGGTTAGTTCAATTTTTTTTTTTTTTGGTTTTCTCGGTTTTTATACTCACCCCTACCTCTAACATGGTTATATTTCAATTTTTGTAATAGTTGACTGGTTTGTTCATCCAGTATTTAACTTCTTCAGTCTTTATAGCAAACCTTTAACATGGTCATATTTTCCATCATGCTGCAGAAGAATCAATATTGATGTTATTTGTGGGGAACAAAAAAAAACAATTCATGCAAACCATGTTATAACATTGATTCAGATCAATAACTTCTAGAAAAAAAAAAAATGTCAGACGGATGCGGTCATGAAAGGCACTTCTGCTGTTGCACGATGGAACAAACAAACAAAAAGCCAGAAGCGCCTTTACCTGGGTCTGCATATCATCCCCTGTCACAATATTTCCAACTGTGCGGAGGGCAGGAACAAGCACTGAAGGAGAAGGATGGCTGAAACAATTCATGTATGAAGGATCATGCTTTCTATATGTACTTATATGCAGATAATGAGATACAAGAAAATATTAAACCAATCAATCAATAGAATGCTGCACTCACAGGAGGAGCTCCACGAGTCGTGGACAGACACCTGCGTCAATAACAGCTTGGATTTTATCATCTGTACCATCAGAAAGATAAGAGAGTGCCCAGCAAGAATCAGTTAGGACTTCTTCATCAGTTGAATGTACAAGACGTTCAAGTGCAGGAAGGGCTGGCCTCACCTGCCCAACAAATTTCACAAGTTAAAAACCTTTTAACTTTCTACATCATCCATTGCCAAAAACTTGTGACTCCCAATCAATGCACAGAATCTGACAATAACCTGCTCGAATGGAGGCTGTGGCTTGCCCCTGCAGAAGTTTGATAGTGTCCATGTAGCATTCCTCAGCATTGAAAGCTTTGCATGTTCATTCAACTGTGCCAGCAATGGAATCAAGGCTCCATGGCTCAGCACAAGATCCCGGCACTTAGGAGAGTCACCAGCAACATTTCCCAATGCCCACACAGCCTGAAATTTAACCAGAAAATATATTCAATCCTAGACTCTCTTCCATGTGCACATTATCTAATCACAATTCCCACAAACTAGGTAACTAAAATTAAAGACATACCTGCTCCCTAACATCATCACTGGGAGAACCAAGAAGCTTGACAAATATTGGAACCGCACCATGATCAATTACCACCTTAGTGTTCTCTGAAGTTCCAGAGGCAATGTTTGTGAGAGCCCAAGCAGCCTCAAACTACACAAGTTCCAAGACATGACACAAACACTTCACGACCCCATTCCAATTCAAACAAATCAGCAAACACATACCATCACAATATCATAGAAACACGCACCTGAAGCTGAGGAAATCCTCCCTAACAAGAAACTCAACAAATCGTGGAACAACCCCAGCTTGTATAACTTCCTCTATCGGAGGACTCCTCTCTGCCAATAACAATAGCAACCCCTCCATAAATAACCAATCTTTACTAATAGAAACAAAACGCTTAAGCAAAAGAAAAGGAGCCCAAAACAACACCAATCGAAAGCAGTTTCCGAAACTGAGTAGTTGATTCAAGCTGCAAATTGCCATCCTCAGACCAAACACCAGCCACCATCGAAGGCAAACTCTCTAACTGCAAAAGTTTACAAATAGAAAAAAAATCGAAACATCGAATCCCTAATCAACAAAACACCTAATACCGACAAGATCCACAGTTCAAGAATACATAACATGCGAGTATAGTGAAGTTACCTTCTTTTCCACATTAGAAGAAGAGAGAAGAGCGGGAGGGAACTGTTGTGCCTGGAGACCTTCGCGTCGCTTCTTTAGCAAACTCTCTTCACGCTTGTTCTTGCGGATCTCCACCATATTGTCCTCTCTTCTCCGGCGACCCTCATCAGCGTCGACTGCGACTTTGTATCTGTTCCGACGAACCTCGGTTCTCGCGCTAGGTCTCAACGACATGGTTGATTGATGGTAATTTGAAAACCCTAGTTTTTAATAAAACAAATGGGGAATCAGAGAGAGAGCGTGCGTGTTTTCTTAATTTTGAGAGTGAGGAAGGCGAAGAGCGGGGGGCTTCACTCAGTAGTGTTTACAACAAATGGGAAGGGTTTGTGGCTATTTACAGTGGTGTATTTTATTAACTTATTTTAATTTTAATTTCTATCTATCTATCTGTTTTTATTTTCCTTACGTTTTGTACAGTATATCTTTTTAATATTTTTTTTACTCTCAGTTGTTTCTTTTTAAAAGAAAAAAAAATTATATGCTGTAAAATTTATTTTGTTTCCACAAACATATCTCGGTTTTATTGGTATGATTTTTTTATATATAGATATGACAAGTTAATATTGTTTTTTAAGTTTCTAAAATTTTTTAGGCTTTTAATGTGTGTGTTTTGTGGATCTTCTTAATTCTTCGACTTTTTAAAGTGATTTCAAGTTTTTTTTTTAAATTAAAGTTATTTGTTCAATTTTTAGGTTTTTTTAATGATTATAGGATATTTTGATCCATTTTTTTAAAAAAATATATAAAAGAAATATAAATATATATAAGAGCATATGCCAGTGAAAATTCTTAAAAGAGCATATGGGAAAATACATCCACGATACACACACACACCCTGACACGTATATTTTTTTTAAACGGGAAAAAAAAAAACTTACTTGAATGGATAAATGGGAGCTATGTAGAAATTTGATTGTCAAATAATTTTTTCTTAATCATATAAGCTTTCTTCTTTACATGTTTATAGAATACAAATATATATGCATAAATATCATATATCTTCTTCCTTATTTCTAGAATACAATTTCAAATAAACTTCCTTATATATCATAAATATAAATAATATGCGAGTTTTTAAAAACATTTTATATTGACAATTCATTTGATAATATACATAGTATGAAAAAATAGAAATACATTATATTGATAATTCATTGAAAGAATTTATTTTAGTATTTGCTTGTCGTAAAAAAGTAGGTTCTTTTAAAAAAATAGTTTTTTATGGAAAGTTAATTATTTTTTTAATATTTAATAGTTTTATATAAAATAAGTTAGAAATTATTTTTTATTATTTGGTTTATATTATGAAAAATGAGTTAGAAAATAACTTATTAATATTTTATTTTTTAAAAATTTATTAGAAGAATGAAGATCAAAATAAACAAATAAAAAAGTTGAAAGAAGATGTAATTGATAACCAAAATCTAATTTTATAAATTATTTTTTAAAAAATAAATAATAATAAAAAAATAAGTATTAAATCTAACAGATAAAAAAGTTAAAGAAAATAAAATAAAAAAATTATAAATTATATATATATATATTATTAAAAAAATTTTATAAATTATATATATATATTATTAAAAAATTTTAAAAAAATATTTAAAATTTCAAATTATTTTCGGGACATAAGGATATAAGTTTTTAAGCTGTCAAATTATTTTTGGGACATAAGGATATAAGTTTTTAAGCTGTAAAAGACCAAAACACTAGAAGAATAGCCAAATTGAGATGTTTTGACAAGATAGGATGAAGAAATGAAGGAAATCGAGGTTGACCAAAATAGAAAGAATTAATTAAGTTTAAGGACTTCATTAAACTCTTAACATGTTTAATTAACTTATTTAAAGACTTAATTGAAAAAGAATTAAGTTTGAAACTCAATTGAGCAAAAATTAGAAGAATTAATTAAGTTCATGGACTTAATTAAACTTTTAATATGTGGATTCAATCAAGAATTCAATTGCAGAAAAATCAAGTTTAAAGGCTTTTTTAGATCAATTTTTAAAAATTTAAAAATTACAGACACAGTCGAAAGTTTAAAATGCTAAATTAGTGCAATTAGAAGTTTAATTAAAAGAAATTTGAAGTATGAAATTCAATTGAGGACCATATTAAAGAAATTTAAAACCAATGATCACTTTCTAAAAAACACTAAAACTTAAGGCTCTAATTGAAAAAGGCTAAGGTTGAAATTGCAAGGAATCCAAAAGATTAGAGTTGATTAGAGATTCCATTACAAAGTGCCAAAGATTTAAGGACCAAATTAAGAAAATTTTACTATTTCTTGTATTCTTCCTTTAAAATAAAAGAAAAAGGATGTCTAATTACTGACCTTTTAACCTAATTTCTTCCTCACAACTTCATCATAGCATATAAATCTTATATCAACCCATACTATGATATTTTTACTTAACTCTAAACTAAAAATTCAAGCTTTTATTGCATTAACAACACCTATAAATTTTCTTCCAAAAACACCACTCAATACTGCTCTATCTGCAAAAACAACCATGCATATTTTCTTATCATGCATATTTTCTTATCAGTTGCAGAGCTAGATTTAATGAATGACCGAGATCTATTCCTCAACATCAAGAGTCAAGATCCCATTAACACATGAGCCATAAAACCTCCCTATTTTTCTTATAAAACCCTAACCCAGATAGCTAGAGGGGAAGGAGATGAGCTATTGACACGACTAAAAGATTGATGTCTTCTCCCAAGTGCAGGAGTGTCGAAGTAATAAATAACCCGGCAAGACCGGGGTCGAACCACAGGGAGGTGAATTGTACAAATTATAAACGACAATAGTACAACAACAATAATAATAAAAACAACAACAATAATAATAGTAATAACAATAATAACAACAATCCATGATAAAAATACACTTTTAAGTACTAATCAGCTATGCAATAAACACTATCTCACAAATAGGACTACAACAATCTTCTTCTTATTTTTCTCAGCCTAAAACCAACCTAAAAACCCAGTTGCCAGCCAACATTAGCCCATCATTCCCACCTAAAACAACCAACAACTACCCGAATAACAAAAGCTATTGTGATCTATCTTTATCTTCCCTAACTTTCAATAGAGATAACCATTTTCATACCATGATATGCCTCTTGTCAACCACCATATAAAAAAGGACACCCATTATGTGCCTCCACACCAACCTGCTCCAAAACCTAAAACTACCACTGTAATGACCCCACTTTTTCAAGGCCAAAATCAATGGAATTTTTTTTATCATCCTGTATCTAGATGTTTTCACCATATCATTCTTTAGATTTACCATTGCATTTTGTTCATTAACATGGCACGATATATATAGGATAACGTAAGCCAATGTTCCTATAAAATAAATTCTCAATACTTGTGCCCATGATATTATATTTCCATACTTATAGGTTTACATTACATCATATTGACATACTCATAAATTCACATTCTTATTCTAGTCTCGTTATCATCCCGAGTTCATACAAGAGTGCCGAACAACAAATTACACAACTAGTACTTTTCTTATCTTGAACTCATGTAATTTCATAATATGACATCCTTATAAGGTGAATACCTCATATGTATATTCATACACATCATATCAACTTTTTCGCACATTCACATCTATGTTCTATTTGAATTTTTCATTACTAGTCTTTACAAAAAGGGTTGAGCGACTAATTGAGTGATTAACACATTTGTTTTTACAGAACTCATATCACTCATAACGTGTAAATATATATTTCCTTTTGAAATATGTGAGCTGCAAAATGGATTTTCTTACACACCAGGCAATCTAAAAACATAATAAAGCAATATTAGCGTTACATTTCATTCATGGACCAAAAGAGCGTAATTATATCATTTCCCCTTATGTAAATATCACCGTTAATAATTCGTCAATTATCGAGGCTAGTTACAATACTCAAACCCGATCATTCATCTCAAATATCGTTAGGCAAACTAATGTTATTATCTGATTAAAGCATAATAATCATAATCCTTTCATAAATTTAGTATATACAAAACAGAGTATACATGAACGCATCAATTCTTGAAACTAACTTATAACTCTCAAATCTGCCTATTCTCTTAAGATGCTATTAGTCGAAGTCAATCGTTTACTCATCCCGGTTATCCACTCAAGATGCTATTAGCTTAAGCTAATCATTTATTCATCCTGGTCATCCATTTAGGATGCCATTAGCCAAGGTTAATCATTTATTCATCATGGTTATCCACTTTGGATGCCATTAGCATAATTAATCATTTATTCATCCCAATCATCCATTTAGGATACTATTAGTCGAAGCTAGTCATTTAATCTTCCTGATCATCCATTTAGGATGCCATTAACCAAAGTTAATCAGTTGTTCATATTGGGCATTCACTTTGGATGTCATTAGCCATAATTAATCATTTGTTCATCACGATCATCGACTTATGATGCTATTAGTTAAAGCTAGTCATTCATTCTTCCCGGTTATACATTTAGGATGTCATTAACCAAAGTTAATTATTTATTCATTGATTAGTACTTAAAAATGCATTTTTATCAAGCTTTTATATCAACATTTTGCACTTGAAGTATCAATAACTCCTTAACTAAAGCATGTTTTATAATAACAAGTCTGATACCATAAGGGACCTTTAATTTATGGTAAATATTCATTCTAAATGCAGGCCTATCACATAAATAAAATGATTGATTGATGAGTTAAAGTATTGAAATTGAAAGGATAAAAAAAGGGCCAAACTTAGAAAATAGATGTTAGTGCAATTCAAACTGAAACACTGTTCGGTAATTGGATCATATCTGGAGCTGTAGATCTCAGATTTAGGTCTGCTTTATATGGATGGAAAGCTAAGACATAGGCTTAAAACTTTCATTGAAAGTTAAGACTCAATTCTGCTGTTTGGATGTCTAAATTTTAGCAACAACGTAGAAGTTCAAATCTGTCTTGCAGCCCAGATATTGTTTAGTGTTCAACTTATATCATGAGTTCTAGAAGTTCAAATGACCTTAATTTTTTTCCTAAAAAGCTGAGATAATTTCCTAGAACTTTTGTGTGGAAGTCTGGTTCAAATTCTAATGTTATCAATGACATTTTATTCAGAAAAAAGATACAGATTATTACCAAGTCAATATATGGTCACCCATCCAATAATTAGTCATCAAATTAATAGTTCTAAATTCTAGTCTATAAAAGGATGAATTTATCATGCATTTAGACATCTTGGTTTCTAGACCAAGATTATGCTTTTGCTTTCTCTCTTTGTATTTTTTGTAATGTTTATGCTTTGCTTTCATTAATATCAAGTTTATGCCTTTCATTTCCTTTCCTTTACTTAGTTAACTTTTATGTTCTTATTTTTCTAATTGAATAATAAGAGTTTATAATATACTTGTTTGAAATACCATTAGTGGATCCTTTAACCTTGACATTTGTTATTATCATTATTTAATCCTCACATTGATCTTTCATTTTAAAGTTCACATTAGTTTCTTTTTCTTCTTCTATTACTATTACTACTACTACTACTATTGAATCCTTGATTGAATCCACACATTAGAAGTTTAATTAAGTCTGTGAACTTAATTAATTCTTCTAATTTTTGCTCAATTGACTTTCAAACTTAATTCTTCTTTAATTAAGTCTTTAAATAAGTTAAATAAACACATTAAGAGTGTAATAAAGTCCTTAGACTTAATTAATTCTTTCTATTTTGGTAAAGGTTGGATTTCAACCTCAATTTTCTTCATTTCTTCATTCTATTTTGTCAAAACATCTCAATTTGACTATTTTTCTAGTGTTTTGGTCTTTTAGAGCTCAAAAGCTC
This sequence comes from Populus euphratica, assembly GCF_000495115.2. Taxonomy (NCBI): domain Eukaryota; kingdom Viridiplantae; phylum Streptophyta; class Magnoliopsida; order Malpighiales; family Salicaceae; genus Populus; species Populus euphratica. The sequence continues at coordinate 127,734 of NW_011500004.1, forward strand.
AAAAGAGAGTTTGCCTTCGATGGTGGCTGGTGTTTGGTCTGAGGATGGCAATTTGCAGCTTGAATCAACTACTCAGTTTCGGAAACTGCTTTCGATTGGTGTTGTTTTGGGCTCCTTTTCTTTTGCTTAAGCGTTTTGTTTCTATTAGTAAAGATTGGTTATTTATGGAGGGGTTGCTATTGTTATTGGCAGAGAGGAGTCCTCCGATAGAGGAAGTTATACAAGCTGGGGTTGTTCCACGATTTGTTGAGTTTCTTGTTAGGGAGGATTTCCCTCAGCTTCAGGTACGTGTTTCTATGATATTGTGATGGTATGTGTTTGCTGATTTGTTTGAATTGGAATGGGGTCGTGAAGTGTTTGTGTCATGTCTTGGAACTTGTGTAGTTTGAGGCTGCTTGGGCTCTCACAAACATTGCCTCTGGAACTTCAGAGAACACTAAGGTTTTAATTGATGTTAGGGAGCAGGTGTCTTTGAATTTTAGTTATCTAGTTTGTGGGAACTGTGATTATATAATGTGCACATGGAAGAGAGTCTAGGATTGAATATATTTTCTGGTTAAATTTCAGGCTGTGTGAGCATTGGGAAATGTTGCTGGTGACTCCTCTAAGTGCCGTGATCTTGTGCTCAGCCATGGAGCCTTGATTCCATTGCTGGCACAGTTGAACGAGCATGCAAAGCTTTCAATGCTGAGGAATGCTACGTGGACACTATCAAACTTCTGCAGGGGCAAGCCACAGCCTCCATTCGAGCAGGTTATTGTCAGATTCTGTGCATTGATTGGGAGTCACAAGTTTTTGGCAATGGATGATGTGGAAAGTTAAAAGGTTTTTAACTTGTGAAATTTGTTGGGCAGGTGAGGCCAGCCCTTCCTGCACTTGAACGTCTTGTACATTCAACTGATGAAGAAGTCCTAACTGATTCTTGCTGGGCACTCTCTTATCTTTCTGATGGTACAGATGATAAAATCCAAGCTGTTATTGACGCAGGTGTCTGTCCACGACTCGTGGAGCTCCTCCTGTGAGTGCAGCATTCTATTGATTGATTGGTTTAATATTTTCTTGTATCTCATTATCTGCATACAAATACATATAGAAAACATGATCCTTCATACATGAATTGTTTCAGCCATCCTTCTCCTTCAGTGCTTGTTCCTGCCCTCCGCACAGTTGGAAATATTGTGACAGGGGATGATATGCAGACCCAGGTAAAGGCGCTTCTGGCTTTTTGTTTGTTTGTTCCATCGTGCAACAGCAGAAGTGCCTTTCATGACCGCATCCGTCTGACATTTTTTTTTTTCTACTTTCATGACCGCATCCATCTGACATTTTTTTTCTTCTAGAAGTTATTGATCTGAATCAATATTGTTATAACATAGTTTGCATGAATTCTTTTTTCCCCCACAAATAATATCAATATTGATTCTTATACCAAAGACTGAAGAAGTTAAATACTGGATGAACAAAATATAACCATATGTTAGAGGTAGGGGTGAGCATAAAAACCAAGAAAATAAAAAAAATTAACTGATTAGGAAAAAATTGATTGAACTGGACCGGTTGAAACAGTACTAACCCAAGTTGAGAAAATCCCAGCTACATATATTAAACTTTCTTCTAACCCTAGGAGCTAAATCATACTTCTTTCTTCTAACCCTAGGAGCTAAAGCTCAATCTCTGTCTCAGCAGCCCCTTCTCAAGCTTTCTCCAATTATCTTGATCTCTGGTTTTTTAACGAGATTATTACTAGTACTAGTCTGTCTCTAATCCTTTGTCTCTATCAATCTTCTTTCTCTAACCTAGTGCTGTCAAGGGGCGCTAGCCTGTGCACTCCAGGCGAGGCGACAACGTCTTTATTTTTTTTAACTAAAGTATATTATATATGGCGATGAATTTATAAAGCATTGCCTGGTGAGTGGATTCCAGGTGTTAAGGCAAGCATCTTTTTGTTTATTTTTTAATTTTTTAACTAAAATATATTTTATAATAATAAATTTAATATTATAAAGTATTTTTAATGTAAATATTCATTCTAAATATAGATCTATTACATAAATAAAAACATTAATTAATAGATTAAAGTATTGAAATTAAAAGAATAAAGAAAGGGCTAAACTTTAAAAAGAAATGATAGTACAGTCCAAACTAGAATACTGTTCGGTAATTGGGTCATATCTGAAGCTGTAGATCTCAGATTTAGGTCTGCTTTATATGGATGGAAAGTGACACGACCAAAAGATTGATGTCTTCTCCCAAGTACAGGAGTGTTGAAGTTATTTATTTAATGATTAAACAACGATAACAACAAATATCAAGCAGAGAGGTTATTATATAAATTATAGATAACAATAATAAAAACTACCAAACATTTGTTGTATCAAGTGTTATACAACATAAATCTAGATTAGTCATTTAACAAGCAA
>NW_011500004.1:130450-137495 GCF_000495115.2 Populus euphratica
GATGCCTAAATGCATGGCAGATGCCTAAATGCATGGCAAATGCCTGCTTTCATAGACCAAAATTACAAACTATTGATTTGATGACTAATTGATGAGTGGGTGGTCAACTCTTGACTTGGTGACAATCCTTATCTTCTCTTGTCTGCCCAAAACATCATTGATAATGTCAGAATTGGAACCACTTGAAAATATGAAAGTTGTAGAAAATTATCTCAACTTTTCAGGAAAAAAATTGGATGTCATTTGGACTTCTAAAGCACTCCATATATGGGCCAAACACTGAATAGTGCGTGGGCTGTAAGACAGATTCAGACTTCTTTATTGTTGTTACAATTTGGACTTGAAAATGATCTTTTTAAATCTTGGGCTCCATATAAAAGTTGTAGGCCTATGTCTTACCTTTTCATCCATATAAAATAGACCTAAATTCAAGATCTATAGCTCCAGATATGACCCAATTACCGAACAGTGTTCCGGTTTGGATTGCACCAACATCTCTTTTCTAATTTTGGTCATCTCTTTGCCCTTGCAATTTAAGTTCTTAAAGTCATCAATCAATCCTTTCATTTATGTAATAGGCGCATTTAACATGAACATTTACCATAAATTAAAGGTATCTTATATTATTAGATATGTTATTATAAAACATGCTTTAGTTAAGGAGTTATTGATGCTTTAAGTAGAAAATAATAATATAAAACCTTGATAAAAATGCAATTTTAAATACTAATTAGAAAGCTAAGACATAGACTTAAAACTTTCATGGGAAGTCAAGACTCGATTCTACTGTTTGGAAGTCTAAATATTAGCAACAATGTAGAAGTCCAAATCTATCCTGTAGTCTAGATAATGTTCAGTGTTTAGCCCATATCATGAGTTCTAGAGGTCCAAATGATCTCAATTTTTTTTTCTTGAAAATCTGAGACAATTTTCTAGAACTTTCATGTGGAAGTCTGGTTCAAATTCTGACGTTATCAATGGTGTTTTATTCAGATAAGAGGATATAGATTGCCATTTAACTCAAAACTTGCTTACTTCTACTCCTGTCATTCAACTCCTGATTAGTCATTACCTTTTAAAATAATGTGTGATGCTAGTGATTATGTCGTGGGTGCTATTTTGGAACAAATAAAAGATAAGAAACCTTACGTGATTTACTATACAAGTAAAACTTTAAATAGTGCTCATATAAATTACACCACAACTGAAAAAAATTACTTGCAGTAGTATTTGCATGTGAAAAATTCAAGTCTTATCTTGTTGGCTCACCTATTGTTGTTTTTAGTGATCATGCAACATTGAAATATCTTATTTTTAAGAAAGATTCTAAGGCTAGATTGGTATAGTGAATTTTTTTACTTCAAGAATTTGATATCACAATCAAAGACAAGAAATGCACCGAAAATATTATAGCAGATCATTTATCAAGATTGACAACAAATTCGAAAGCTAACATTAGACCAATCGATAACTACTTTCCTACTAAATCTTTACTTTCTGTCAATTTTCTTGTCTGAGGATAATTGCCAGCTCATTGGAGTACCCAAGATAAAAGAAAGTTCTTGAATGAAGTGAAGAACTTTTATTGCAATGACCCTTATTTATTCAAATATTATCCTGATCAAATATTTTAAAGATGCATTCCTGACAATGAGGTAAGTAGTGTTATTAAATTTTATCATTTTGAGGCATGTAGGGGCCATTTCTCATCAAGAAAGACAATTGTAAAAATCTTACAAAATGCATTTTACTTACCTACTGACATGACAAAAAGATTGATGTCTTCTCCCAAGTGCAGGAGTGTCGAAGTAATAAATAACCCGCTAAGACCGGGGTCAAACCACATAGAGGTTAATTGTACAAATTATAGACAACAATTATAAACAACAACAACATCATCAACAACAACAACAACAACAACAACAATAATAATAATAATAAAGAAAGAGAAGAAGAAGAAGATGAGAACTTGGAGATGGAATATTAATGTAAGGATTAAACGATGATAATAACAAAAGTTAAGGTTAGAAGATCCTGACACGATGAAAAGATTAATGTCTTCTCCCAAGTGCAGGAGTGTCGAAGTAATAAGTAACTCGGCAAGACCGGGGTCAAACCACAGGGAGGTTAATTGTACAAATTATAATACAACAACAATAATAACAACAACAACAACAATAATAATAGTAATAACAACAACAATAATAATAATTAAGAAAAAGAAGGAGGAGGAGAAGAAGATGATAAATTGATGAGAACTTTGAGATGGAAAATTAATGTAAGGATTAAACAACGATAACAATAAATGTCAAGGTTAGAGGATCCACTAATGGTATGTCAAACAAGTATAGTATAAACTCTTATTAGTCAATTGGAAACCACACACAAAGGAGATTCTAATCAGATTATAGATTGTTAACATGATTACATTAGTCATCTTATTCAATTAATGATAATACTTGTAAATCTCGTCAAGCATTCATGATTATAACTTATGTTAACAACAAATCAAGTTCCTTTCATAGCTCAGGTGTCGGTTATACCATACAGTATGGGCTATGAAAGTGCCAAGCATTTGTTGTACCAAGTGTTATACAACATAAATCAAGATTAGTCATTTAACAAGCAAAGTATTAAAGAGTGAACAAGATAACAAATACAAAACATGTTAGTATTAAACATTAAAGTCCATATTGAGTTTACAATATACTTATTCTTACACCATTAGTGTAACCTTTTCACCTTGACATAATAAACTTAGCTAGACATAATGAAAGAAAGAAAAATAAATAAACAAAATAAGAACATAAATAAGATAAAAGTTAACTAAGTAAATGAAAGGAAATGAAAGGCATAAACTTGATATTAATGAAAGCAAAGCATAAACATTACAAAAAATACAAAGAGAGAAAGGAAGAGCATGATCTTGATCTGGAAACCAAGATGCCTAAATGCATGACAAATGCCTCCTTTTATAGGCTAAAATTGGAAACTATTGATTTGATGACTAATTAATGAGTGGGTGACCAACTCTTGACTTGGTGACAATCCTTATCTTCTCTTGTGTGCCCAAAATGTCACTGATAACATCAAAATTGGAGCCACTTGACTCATGGAGGGATCAATCACAAGAATGAAACATTGTAGTTGGTCAATCAATTGTTCAGCAGTAGCAGTAGAGATTATGATTTTTCATGCAGAAGATGTTAGAAATTCCTGTTCCACAGCATGATCAAGAAAAGACAACAACTTATCATAATAACCATTAACATTTAACAAACCTATGGGTTTATGGTGAATGTGCAGTTGGGCCCAAGAGGAAATATGAAAGATCTCTTCCAATGTGCCTAAACCACCTGGTAAAGCAATGAAGGCATCAGCATGGTTAAACATTGCATTCATTCGAGCCGACATTATGGAGACCTGAAGTTCCTCTCCAATTGTTTTTCCAATGATATCCCCTTGTGCCAAAGCTTCGGGGACAACCCCCAAAACTTGACTACCTCCTAATAATACAGCTATTGACACACCTCCCATTAACCCAAGACTGCCTCCCCCATATACTAAATGAATCTTTCTCTCAGCTAGTACCTGACCAAGATGATTTGCTAATTCTAAAAACTCCTTTTCTTTCCCCGAACTAGATCCACCGAAAACACAAATACTTTTTATTTGATGACTTGAGGAACTTGCCATTTCTACACACTTCTATATTTGTTGAATGTATGGGTTGAGTAGAAATGAAGGGAAGAAAGAGAGGATTTTATAGATGAGAAATTAAAAGGGCAATCATACCACCTATGTGTAGGCTAGCTAGAGTCTCACACACACTCTCTCTTTATTTATTTATTTATTTACTTTTGAAAAAGCATGTCTATGTACAAGTAGTTGTGATTGTGGCTCACATCTTCCCTTGGTTTTACATCCAAGAACGGCTTAAACGCCTTCTATGGGTCCGGGATAGGCTTCCCATCCAATTTTCTTAAAAACTGGCAAATAGAGTCTTTTTTAGTCAGATTCCCAAGACTAAGTCGAACATGTTCTTTATGAAATAGTAGCCATAAATCATAAATTGCACGATGCACATCTCCACTATGATGCATCTCAAGAGTTAATAGAAGATTATCTAAAGACTCCTTACCCAAGCCATCCTTAATGAATTGTATTTTATCTTCACGGTTTATAGATACCATTTCTAAAGAACGACATTGTGTATTACAAGTCCATCTAGCACATAGATGACAGACTTTCAGTCGTTTTGCACGACGTTTCTTTGCAAAAGTGCTTTTACCTGTTCCAGGCATGTGTGAAATGAAGGAGTTAGAGGACTCACCTGATAATCGGACCTTTGCTTCAATCAACTAGAGAATATCTTCAGGAATTCCATGATTCATTAACAATCTCAATCTTGCACATCTAGCACGGTAAATTTTTGTAATCACATTCTGAGGCAGAGCGGGAAAATACTTTTTCAATTTTTCAAGATTAGTGTCCATTTTCAAATGAGAATTGAAAGAGAGATTCAAAGAATTGCACAAATATATACACAGATATCAGTTATTGTGGGAAACTGAAAGAACCGACTTAAGTCACGGAGTACCGTTGTCCGCCATTTGACCGGGGTGAGAGAAACTATCAAAAATCACTCAAAAAGAAACACAAAAAAGAAAATGTGAGAAAAACAAAATAATCAACCTTTATCTACAAGATCATTCAAAAAAAAGAAACACAAAAACAAAGTGAGAAAAACAAAATAATCAACATTTATTTACAAGATCATTCAAACCAGTTGATTCATTTTCTTTAGGAAAATTATCAAAGTAAGCTTTCAAACGATGTCCATTTTTCGTAAAAACATTGTCATTCATTGAATTCTCAATATCACAGACCCCATAAAGATTGCTCCATCTTGATCTTAGCTCTCTAGGGAATGAATAGAGTTGAGAATTATAAAACAAAACTTTTTGATCAGTATCAACTTTTTGACAATTTTCACAAGTTTTGCAGAATGCATGCGTGTCCTTGAACATGGTGGGCCAATAAAATCCATTTTGAAAGATTTTTGCAGCTGTCTTTTTTGATGAGAAATAACTTCCATATGCTTCAGAATGACAAAATTTAATGACACTACTTACCTCATTGTCGGGAATGCATCTTTGAAATATTTGATCAGGATAATATTTGAATAAGTTAGGGTCATCCCAATAAAAGTTCTTCACTTCATTCAAAAACTTTTCTTTGTCTTGGGTACTCCAATCAGCTGGCAAATCACCTAAAGCAAGAAAATTGATATTTTTATCATACCAAGGCATTGGACTAAGAGAAAGTAAGGATTCGTTAGGAAAGTAATCATTGATTGGTGTGATGTCAGATATTGAATTTTTTATCACTTTTGACAAAAGATCCGCATCAACATTTTCGGAGCGTTTTTCATCCGTGATTTCTTCCTCAGAATAAATCATTTGCAAATCTTCAGATTCATCCAACTCATTTTTACTTAAAGTAGATTCAAGTTGATCATAAACTAATTCGTCAATATGATCTACTTTTTGTAAATCATTATCTTCTCTAGGTTGCTTGCAAATATTGAAAATATTCATCTCCAATGTCATGTTTCCAAATGATAGCTTCATCAGTCCATTCCTACAATTAATCAATGCGTTTAGAAGTTGCAAGAAATGGATGTCCTAAAATAATAGGAAATGAATTATACATGCTTCAACAGGTTCTGTGTCCAAGACAACAAAATCCACAGGATAAATAAATTTATCGACTTGTACTAACACATCTTTGACTATTCCTCTAGGCACTTTTACAGATTTATCAGCAAGTAATAGAGTTATAGAAGTTGGTTTTAACTCACCTAGATTGAGACTTTGAAAAACTGAATATGGAAGTAAATTCACACTAGCACCGAAATCAAGTAAAGCTCTTTTAATTTTATGCTCTCCAATAAAGCAAGAAATTGTAGGACAACTAGGGTCTTTATATTTCAAAGAATTATTGTTCTGAAGAATAGCACTTACTTATTCGGCTAGAAAGGCTTTCTTTTTCACATTCAGTTTCCTCTTCACAATGCATAGATCTTTCAAAAATTTAGCATAGGAAGGAATCTGTTTAATAGCATCCAGCAAAGGTATATTGATATTAATGAAAGCAAAGCATAAATATTACAAAAACTACAAAGCGAGAAAGCAAGAGCATGATCTTGATCTGGAGACCAAGATGCCTAAATGCATGGCAAATGCCTCCTTTTATAGGCCAAAATTGGGAACTATTGATTTGATGACTAATTGATGAGTAGGTGGCCAACTCTTGACTTGGTGACAATCCTTATCTTCTCTTGTCTGCCCAAAACGTCATTGATAATGTCAAAATTGGGGCCACTTGAAGTAAATAAAAATAAATAAACAAAATAAGAACATAAATAAGATAAGAGTTAACTAAGTAAAGGAAAGGAAATGAAAGGCATAAACTTGATATTAATGAAAGCAAAGCATAAACATTACAAAAAATACAAAGAGAGAAAGCAAGAACATGATCTTGATATGGAAAACCAAGATGCCTAAATGCATGGCATCTTGGTTATTGATAACGTCAAAATAAGAGCCATTTGAAAGATAAAAGTTGTGGGAAATTGTCTCAGCGTTGTTGTGTAAAAAATTCAGCTCATTTGGACTTCTAGAACTCTAGATGTGGGCCAAACACTAAACAGTGCTCGGGCTGGAAGATAGATTCGGGCTTCTTTGTTGTTGCTACAATTTGGACTTGAAAATGACCTTTTTAGATCTTGGGCTCCATATGAAAGTTGTAGGCCTATGTCTTACCTTTCCATTTATATAAAGTGGACCTAAATCTGAGATCTACAGCTCCAGATATGATCCAATTATCGAACAGTGTTCCGGTATGGACTACACTAGCATCTCTTTTCTAAATTTGGCCATCTCTTTGTCTTTTCAATTTCAGTTCTTAAATTCATCAATCAATCCTTTCATTTATATGATAGACCTGCATTAAAAATAGACATTTACCACAAAGTAAAGGT
>NW_011500004.1:137594-140076 GCF_000495115.2 Populus euphratica
CATATTTAAGTTAAGGAGTTATTGATACTTCAAGTGCAAAATGATGATATAAAACCTTGATACAAAATGCACTTTTAAGTACTAATCACCTACCATGTTCAAGGACTCACAAGCATTCTGCAAAACTTGTGAAAATTGTCAAAAATTAGGATCTATTTTAAAATGTCACATGATGCCTTTAAATTTTATTCTTGTCATTGAGATCTTTGACTATTGAGGTATAGATTTCATAGGTCAATTTCCTCTCCATAATGTCTAATCGAATGAATGTCATGTTTAACCATGTTGATGCCTTCATTGCTTTACCAGGTGGTCTGAGCATATTAAAAGAGATCTTTCATATTTTCTCTTGAGCCTAACTGCACATTCACCATAAATCCATAAGTCTGTTAATGTTAATGGTTTTTATGATAAATTATTATCTTTTCTTGATCATGCTGTGGAACAGGAATTTCTATCATCTTCGGCACCACAAATCATAATCTTTGCTGCTACTGTTGAACAATTGATTGACCAACTACAATCTTTCACTCCTATAATTGATCCCTCCATAAGTTGTATAAATTGATCAACTAAGGAAAGCCATAAAAAGCTTAAATTGGATTTGAGCCTTTGTTTGTGAATCCTTATGTCTTTTAGTTTTCTTAATAGTATATTATTTTATTTTGTTATTTCTTATATTTTTTAAGTGTGTTTCAGGTTTGTTAGTATTCAGTGTTTCAGGTAATGTCTTTTATACTCTATCTTTCTACCTTAGAACATTGAGGACAATGTGTCGTTTTGATTGGGGGGAAAGGGTAGTACTTGATAATCATAAAAAAAAAACTAATTATGTTTTCTATTTCATAAACCATTTGCAACACTGTTGTTACTAAGATGACAGAGTAAGGAGAGATTTTATTGACTCTTGAGACGTATCTTGGTAAATATTTTTCAATGGTTATTTGCTATATTTATAACAAGGTCTATCAAGATACTTCTTGAAATATTCAGGTTTACAAACTCTCACATTGTTATCACTTAATTATGCTTATATACTCATTTAATAAGTATTCTTAAACCTTCATTTCACACACAAACTTTAACATATGATTGTGGGTTACATATTGAATTATTACATTATTTATGTTCTTTTATTAAAGGTAACAACTAAGAAAAATGGATAGTATATAAATTACTAAAAAAATAAAAAAAATAATGATAATAAAAATGTAGATAAGTTTGGTTTCATAGCCTCCCTAACCTAAGTAATTAAGCCCGAATGGGTGTTTTAACACCTAATACCCTAAAGTTAACTAACTTGAGAGCTATTGGCCTAACGCTTGTTACATGGGTTGATGAGAAAAAGCTTAAGAGAATCAAACATTGCATTATCTACGTATCAGTATCTGCAACCCGAGTTACTAAGTTCGTAGAGGTGTCTCAACACCTAATACCTTAAGACCAACTGGTTTGAGAGTCATTAGCCGAAAGCTTGTTACATGGGTTAAATATGCTTTGTGTTTTAAGTTATATATATGTATATTAATAAATAAATAAATAAAGAAGAAAAAGATAATAATCCCAATTCAAGGAAGTTAACCTTAAACATTAGAACAAAAATTTTGTTTTCTTCCAAGTAAAGTCCCATAACTATGTGTTGATATATTGAGCACAAAAGAAAGTTTATTAATATCTAGTTTAAAAGGTATTAAACAAATATATAAATTTAATGAAAGTTTGTTTATCTGGATAGAATAATGGAAGTTGAATGATGAATGCCTTGCTTTGTGGAATTTGCAAACTATTTTTCTATTTTAATGCTTTGATTACTAGGAACTAGTAATAAGCTAGTTAGGGAGTGTGATTAGTACTTAAAAGTGCATTTTTATCTAGGTTTTATATCATTATTTTGCACTTGAAGTATCAATAAATCCTTATCTAAAGCATATTTTATAATAACATGTCTGATAACATAAGGTACCTTTAATTTATGGTAAATGTTCATCCTAAATATAGGTCTATTAATAAATAAAAAGGATTGATTGATAAGTTGAAGTATTGAAATTGAAAGAACAAAGAGAGGGTCAAATTTAGAAAAGAGATGCTGGTGTAGTCCAAACTAGAATATTGTTCGATAATTGGGTTATATTTGGAGCAGTAGATCTCAAATTTAGGTTGCTTTATATGGATGGAAAGCTAAGACATAGGCTTAAAACTTTCATGGAAAGTCAAGACTCAATTCTATTATTTAGAAGTCAAAATCTTAGAAACAATGTAAAAATCCAAATCGGTATTGTAGCCCAGATACTATTTAGCGTTTATCCCATATCCTAAGTTTTGGAAGTCTAAATGACCTCAATTTTTTTTTGGTAAGCTAAGACAATTTCCTAGAACTTTTATATCAAAGTCTAGTTCAAATTCTGACGTTATCAATGATATTTTATTCAGATAAGAGGATAAGTGATTAGTACTTAAAAGTGCATTTTTATCATGATTTTAT
>NW_011500004.1:141978-149351 GCF_000495115.2 Populus euphratica
TGCTTTGCTTTCATTAATATCTTATTTATGCCTTTCATTTCCTTTCCTTAGTTAAATTTTATCTTATTTATGTTTTTATTTTGTTTATTTATGTTTCTCTCTTTTATTATGTTTGGTTAAGTTTATTATGTTAAGGTGAAAAGGTTACACTAATAGTGTAAGAATAAATATAGTGTAAACTCAATATGGACTTTAATGTTTGATACTAACATGTTTGTATTTGCTATCTTCTTCACTCTTAATACTTTACTTGTTAAATGGTTAATCTAGATTTGTGTTGTATAAAACTTGGTACAACAAATCCTTGGCACTTTCATAGCCCAACCGTATGATATAACTGACACTTGTGCTATGAAAGAAATTTGACATAATTTATAATCATGAATACCAGACAATATTTACAAGTATTAACATTATTTGAATAAGATAACTAATGTAATCATATTAACAATTTATAATATGATTGGAACCTCCTTTGTGTGTGGTTTCCAATTGAATAATAAAAGTTTATACTATACTTGTTTGAAATACCATTAGTGAATCCTCTAACCTTGACATTTGTTGTTATCATTGTTTAATCCTCACATTGATCTTTCATCTTAAAACTCTCATCAATTTCTTCTTCTACTACTACTACTATTGTTGTTGTTGTTGTTGTATTTTTGTTATTTGTAATTTATAAAATAAACCTCTTAGTGATTCGATCCCAGTTTTGTGGGGTTATTTATTACTTTGACACTCCTGCACTTGGAAGAAGACATCAATCTTTTGGTCATGTCATTCATCTTGGTCATCCACTTTGGATGCCATTAGCTTCGGCTAATGATTTATTCATCCTAGTCATCTCCTTTGGATGCCATTAGCTCTGTGACACGACTAAAAGATTGATGTCTTCTCCCAAGTGCAGGAGTGTCGAAGTAATAAATAACCCGTCAAGACCGGGGTTGAACCACAGGGAGGTTAATTGTACAAATTATAAATAACAATAATACAACAACAACAACAACAACAATAACAACTATAATAATAACAATAACAATAATAACAATAATAATAGTAGTAGTAGTAGTAGTAGTAGTAGTAGTAGTAGTAGTAGTAGTAGTAGTAGTAGTAGTAGTAGTAGTAGTAGTAGTAGTACTAATAATAATAATAATAATAATAATAATACTAATAATAAAGAAAAAGAAGGAGAAGAAGAAGAAGATGATGAGAATCTTGAGAAGGAATATTAATGTAACGATTAAACAATGATAATAACAAATGTCAAGGTTAGAGGTTCCACTAATGGCATGTCAAACAAGTATAATATAAACTCTTATTTTTCAATCGGAAACCACACACAAAGTAGGCCTATGTCTTACCTTTCCAGCCATATAAAGTAGACCTAAATCTGAGATTTATAGCTCCAAATATGACCCAATTACCGAACAGTGTTCCGGTTTGGATTGCACCGACATCTCTTTTCTAATTTTGGTAATCTCTTTGCCCTTGCAATTTAAGTTCTTAAAGTCATCAATCAATCCTTTCATTTATGTAATAGGCCTGCATTTAAAATGAATATTTACCACAAATTAAAGGTATCTTATATTATTAGATATATTATTATAAAACATGCTTTAGTTAAGGAGTTATTGATACTTCAAGTGCAAAATGATGATATAAAACCACGATAAAAATGCACTTTTAAGTACTAATCACACCCCCCAACCAGCTTATTACTAGTCCCTAGTAATCAAAGCGTTAAAATAGAAAAACAATTTGCAAATTCCACAAAGCACTCTGAAGCTAATCATTTATTCATCTCGGCCATCCACTTTGGATGCCATTAGCCATAACTATCCAATCATTCATCCTGGCCTTCAATTCAAATACCATTAGCCGAAACTAATCAATTATTTATCTCAGTCATCCCTTCTGATGTCATTAGCTGAAGTTAATCAATGATTTATCCTGGTCATCTGCTTAGGATGCTATTAGCCGAAGTTAATCAATCAAGTGTCCCGGTCATCCATTTGGATGCCATTAGCCGTAGCTAATAGATCATTTATTCCAGTTATTTGCTTTAGATGCCATTAGCCATAACAAATCAATTATTTATCCCGGTCATCCCTTTAAATGTTATTAGCCGAAACTAATCAATCATTTGTCCAGATCATCCATTCAGATGCCTTTAGTCATAGCTAATCAATTAGTTATTGCAGTTATCCCTTCGGATGCCATTAGCCGAAACTAATTAATTATTTTTCCTAATCATCCACTTTGGGTGACATTAGTTGTAGCTAATCATTTTCTCATCTCGGTCATCTATTTAGGATGCCTTTAGCCGAAGTTAATCAATCAACCAATCAAACATTTTAGAGGCGGTTTATGAAATCACTATAACATGTAATATCCCTTGAATTGCTCATTCAAACAGTTCAAAACAACTTGACATTCACTGTAAAATAATAGTAAACCCTTCGTGATACTTGTACAGGCGTTCCATAATAGTTTAACATTTAGTAACAAGATAATATGTCCTTTGTAATACACAAACAAACATTCTATAATAGTTTAGCATTCAGAATAACACAACAATACACCATTCGTATTACTCATCCAAACAATCATGAAAGTTAATGTTTAATATAAAACAATAGATCCCTCATAATACTCATACAACCATTCGTAATAATTAACATTCAGTATAATACAACAATAGATCTTCGTAGTACTCACACAACCACTCGTGACAATTTCATTCATATAAATACAACAATAGATCCTTCGTAATACTCATACAACTATACGTCAAAATTATATTCAGTATAATAAAATGATAGATCCTTCACAATGCTTGACATAACCAAAATATTGATGTCTTCTCCCAAGTGCAGAAATGTCGAAATAATAAATAATCTGGCAAGACAGGGGTCGAACCACATAAAGGTTAACAATATAAATTATAACAACAACAAGAAGAAGAAGTTAAAGAGAACTTTGAGATGTAAGATTAATGTGAGGATTAAACAATGATAAAAATAAATGTTAAGGTTAGAGAATTCACTAATGGTATTTCAAATAAGTATAATATAAACTTTTTTTATTACTCAACTGGAAACCACACACAAAGAAGGTTCCAATAGGATGATTTGTCATTAATAACTTATAATAAATTATTAATATGATCATATTAATCATCTTATTTAAGTAAATACCAAACTTTTAAATATTATCAGGAATTCATGATTGTCACTAATGTTAATAACAATTCAAGTTCCTTTCATAGCATAGGTGTAGGTTATACCATACGGTTGAGCTATAAAAGTGTCAAGCATTTGTTGTACCAAGTGTTATATAACATAAATCTAGATTAACCATTTAACAAGCAAGGTATTAAAAATTAATAAGATAAAAATAATATGACATATTAATAGCAAGTTATTTAGGATATAAGCATTGGAGTCCATATTGAGTTTATATTATCCTTATTCTTACACCATTAGTGTAATCTTTTTACCTTGACATAATAAACTTAGTTAAACATAATAATAAAGAGAAACATGAATAAACAAGATAAGAATATAAATCAGATAGGAAATGAAAAGTATAAACAAAATATTAATAAAACCAAATTGCCTAAATGCATGGCAAATGTCTTCTTTTATAGGATAAAATTTGAAACTATTGAGTTGTCGACTGATTGTTGAGTAGGTGGCCACATCTTGACTTGGTTACAATCCTTAGTTTCTTGTCTGAATAAAATATCATTGCTAATATCAAAACTTGAACATATTGTCCTTATAAAAGTTCTAGAAAATTGTCTCAGCTTTCAAATAAAAAAAATCGGTGTATTTAGACTTCTAGAACTCGAGATAAGGGCTGAACATTGAACAATGTTTGGGCTGTAGGATATATCTGAACTTCTCTGTTATTGCTATAATTTGAACTTAAAAATGGTCGTTGAATCTTGGACTCTTCATGAACTTTTAGGCCTATGTATTAGCTCTCCATCCATATAAAATACACATAAATCCAAGTTCTATAGCTCCAATTATGATCCAATAACCGAATTGTATTTCAATTTAGATGGAACCAGCATCTCTTTTCTAAGCTTAATCCTTTCTTTGTCTTCTTAATTTTAGTAATTAAACTCATCAATCAATCCTTTAATTTATGTGATAAGCTTGCATTTAAGATGAACATTTACTATAAATTAAAGGTATCTTATATTCTTAGATATGTTATTATAAAACATGTTCTAGTTAAAGAGTTATTAATACTTCAAGTACAAAATGATAATCTAAAACCTTAATAAAAATATACTTTTAAGTACTAATCACACCCCCTAACTAGCTTATTACTTGTCCCTAGTAATCAAAGCGTTAAAATAGAAAAACAATTTGCAAGTTCTATAAAGCAAAGCATTCATCATTCAACTTCTATTTATCTATCCAAATAAACAAACTCTCATTAGATTTATATATTTGCTTCATACTTCTTAAATAAGATATTAATAACCCTTCCTTTTGTGTTCAATACATCAACATATAGTTATGGGGTTTTACTTGGAAGAAAACAAAATTTTTATTCTAATGTTCAAGATTAACTTTCTTAGGTTGAGATTTTTTTTTCTAATATATATACATATAACACAATGCATCTTTAACTTATACAACAAGCTTTTAGTTAATAAATCCCAGACCAGTTGGTCTTAGGATATTAGGTGTTGAGACACCCCCCCTTCGAGCTTAACAACTTTGGTTGCAGATACTTATACATAGATAGTACAATGTTTGATTCCCTTAAACTTTTCTCCTTAACCCATGTAACAAACACTAGGCCAATAGCTCCCAAGTCAGTTGACTTTAAGGTAGTAGATGTTAAAACACTTCTTCAGGCTTAATTGCTTAGGTTAAGAAGGCTACGAAATCAAACTTATCTATCTTTTTATTTATTTATTAAATTACATTTATTATCATTTTTTTCTATTTTTTTTACAAATTATATACTATCCATTTCCCTTAGTTGTTACTTTTGTTAAAAGAACATAAATAATATAATAATCCAATATACAACCCACAATCATATGTTAATTTGTGTGTGTAAAAATAAAGGTTTATAAATACTTGTTTAATAAGTATATGAGCAGAATCAATTAATAATAATGCGAGAGATTATAAACTTGAATATTTCAAGAGAAGTATGTGATAGACCTTATTATGAATATTGCAAATAACCATTGGAAAATGTTTACTAAGATGCGTCTCAAGAGTCAATAAAATTCTCTCTTACTATGCCATCCTAGTAATATCAGTTTTGTCAAATGATTTTATTAAAAACAAAAACAGTTAGTTAATTAGTTTTTTTTGTTAACTACCACCCTCCCCCCAAACCAAAATGAAACATTGTCCTTAATTTTCTAATGCAAAAAGATAGAGTATATAAGATATTACCTGAAACAATTAATACTAACAAACCTGAAACACACTTAAACAAATATAAGAAATAAAAAAACACAAATATTATGCTATTAATAAAAGCAAAAGACACAAGTTTTTACAAACTAAAGCTTAAATCGTAATTGTGATTGTGGCTTACACCTTCTCTTGGTTTTACATCCAAAAACAACTTAAATGCCCTTTATAGATCGAGGATAGGCTTTTCATCTAATTTTCTTAAAAACTGGCAAACAAGGTCTTTTATAGTCAGATTCCCAAGACTATACTGAGCATGTTCTTTATGAAAATGAGGTTATAATTCATGAAATGCATAGTGCACATCTCCACTAGGATATGTCTTAAAGTCAATAGAAGATTATCTAAAGACTTCTTATGTTTTGAAATAAATCCTGACTTTTAACAATTTTCACAAGCTTTGCAGAACATATGAGTGTCTTTGAATATAGGGGGCTAATAGAATCCATATTATAAGATTTTAGTAGTCGTCTTTTTTGACAAGAAATGACTCCCAGATGCTTCAGAATGATAAAGTTTAATGACACTACTTACCTTATTGTTTGAAATGCATCTTCAAAATATTTGATCAAGATAATATTTGAATAAGTAAGGGTCATTCCAATAAAAATTCTTCACTTTGTTCAAAAACTTTCCTTTGTCTTCGATACTCTAGTAAGCTAGTGAAAATCCTGAAATAAGAAAATTGATATTTTTAGCAAACCAAAGCATTGAACTAAGAGAAAGTAAAGATTTATCAGGAAAGTAATCATCGATTGGTGTGATGTCGAATGTCAAATCTATTGTCAATCTTAACAAAAGATCTGTATCAATATTTTTAGTATGTTTTTTGTCCTTGATTTTTTTTGAAAATAAATCATTTGCAAATCTTAAGATTCATTAAACTCAACTTTACTCAAAGTAGATTCAAGTTGATCGTAAACTAATTCTTCAATAAGATCTACTTCTTGTAATTCATTATCATATCCAGGTTGCTTGTAAATGTTCAAAATATTCATCTTCAATCTCATGTTTTCAAATGATAATTGATTAGTACTTAAAAGTGCATTTTATCAAGGTTTTATATCATCATTTTGCACTTGAAGTATCAATAACTCCATTTGATAACTAATTGATGAGTGGGTGGCCAACTCTTGACTTGGTGACAATCCTTATCTTTAATTTATAGTAAATAATATCTCTAATAATATAAGATACCTTTAATTTATAGTAAATATTCATTTTAAATGCAAGCTTATCACATAAAAGAAAGGATTGATTGATGAGTTTAAGAATTGAAATTGAAAGGACAAAGAGATGGCCAAACTTATAAAAGAGATGTTGGTGCAGTCCAAACCGGAACACTGTTCTGTAATTGGGTCCTATTTAGAGATGTAGATCTCGAATTTAGGCCTACTTTATATGGATGGAAATGTAAGACATAGGCCTCCAACTTTCATATAAAGCCCAAGATTTAAAAAGGCCATTTGCAAGTCCAAATTTTAGTAACAATAAAAAAGTCTGAATCTGTCCTACAGCCTAAGCATTGTTTAGTGTTTGGCTCATATCTGGAGTTCTAGAAGTCCAAATGACCTCCATTTTTTTTCCTGAAAAGCTGAGATAATTTGCTACAACGTTTATGTTTTCAAGTGGTTCCAATTATAACATTATCAATGACGTTTTGGGTAGAGAAGAGAAGATAAGGATTGTTACCAAGTCAAGAGTTGGCCACCTACTCGTCAATTTATCATCAAATCAATAGTTTTCAATTTTAGCCTATAAAAGAAGGTATTTGACATGCATTTACGCATCTTGATCTCCATATCAAGATCATGCTCTTGCTTTCTCTCTTTTTATTTTTATAATGCTTAAGTTTTGCTTTCATTAATATCTTGTTCATACCTTTCATTTCCTTTCATTTACTTAGTTAACTTTTAT
>NW_011500004.1:150899-173399 GCF_000495115.2 Populus euphratica
AGATTTTGGGCTCCATATGAAAGTTGTAGGCCTATGTCTTACCTTTTCTTCCATATAAAGTAGACCTAAATCTGAGATCTATAGCTCCAAATATGACCCAAATACCGAATAATGTTCCGGTTTGGATTGCACCGACATCTCTTTTCTAAGTTTGACCATCTCTTTATCCTTTCAATTTCAGTTCTTAAATTCATCAATCAATCCTTTCATTTATGTGATAGGCCTGCATTTAAAATGAATATTTAACACAAATTAAAGGTATCTTATATTATTAGATATATTATTCTAAAACATGCTTTAGTTAAGGAGTTATTGATACTTCATGTGCAAAATGATGACATAAAACCTTGATAAAAATACACTTTTAAGTACTAATCACTTTGCTTGTTAAATAACTAATCTAGATTTACATTGTATAACACTTGGTATAATAAATGCTTGGCACTTTCATAGCTCATACTGTATGGTATAAGCGACACCTGAGCTATGAAAAGAACTTGATTTGTTGTTAACATAAGTTATAATCATGAATTCCTAACGAGATTTACAAGTATAAGTATTAATCGAATAAGATAACTAATGTAATCATGTTAACAATTTATAATCAGATTGAAACCTCCTTTGTGTGTGGTTTCCAATTAAATAATAAGAGTTTATACTATACTTGTTTGACATACCATTAGTGGATCCTCTAACCTTGACATTTGTTATTATCCATTAGTGGATCCTCTAACCTTGACATTTGTTGTTATCATTGTTTAATCTTTATGTTAATCTTCCATCTCAAAGTTCTCATCAACTTCTTATTCTTCTTCTTTATGATTACTACTACTACTAGAAGTATTAGTATTATTATTATTATTATGATCTATAATTTATACAATTAACGTCTTTGTAGTTCGACCACAGTCTTACTAGGTTATTTATTACTTCGACACCCCTATATTTAGGAGAAGACGTCAATCTTTTGATCGTGCCAAGTTTTTGGCGTCACTACTGGGGAGGTAAGTTCTTGTACAAATTATAGTATTTATTTTATTTTATTTTCTCTTTTCATTTTTCTTGTATATAACTTTGTTTCTTTTCTCTTGTTTTATTTTTTTAATTTTCTTCTTTTTTTTATTCTATTCCTATACGTGCATGAGAATATGGTCATATATATTAAGTGGTAGACTTTGTAGGGTATCCTCATCATTTTCAGAAAATATGGCTGAAGAAGATAATCAATCACTTCATAATGAGAATAATAAGAATAACTGTGTTAAAACACTTAGAGACCACATAAATCCCATAATAAGAAGTGCACCATCATATATAGTTTTTCCTCCTAATGCATCTCATTTTAATTTTAAGCTAGGCATTATTCAAATTTTACGTTTTTTTCATGGCTTAGATTTGAAAAATCCATACTTGCATTTAAGGGAATTTGAGGAGGTCTGTAACACCTATAATGAGTTAAATTGTAGCATAAACACCATCAGATTAAAGCTTTTTTCTTTTTCATTAAAAGATATAGCTAAAACATGGCTATAAAATTTGAGACCAGGATCTATTCGTGCTTGGGTTGAAATGCAATACTTTTTAAAGAAGTTTTTTTCATCTCACATAACAAACTTTTTCAAAAGACAAATCACCACTTTCACTCAAAAACCAGGAGAAACATTTTACCAATGTTGGGATAGGTATCTAGACTTGCTTAGTACTTGCCCTCATCATGGTTTTGAAACATGGAGATTGGTTTCACATTTCTATGAAGGGTTAACACCTAAAGATAGGCAAATGGTTGAATTGATGTGCAATGGAACTTTTGAAGATAAAGACCCTGATGAAGCAATGGAGTACTTAGACTTGTTAGATATCTAATAATATAAGATACCTTTAATTTGTGGTAAATGTTCATTTTAAATGCAGGCCTATCACATAAGTGAAAGGATTGATTGATGACTTTAAGAACTTAAATTGCAAGGGCAAAAAGATGACCAAACTTAGAAAAGAGATGTCGGTGCAATCCAAACCGGAACACTGTTTGGTAATTGGATCATATCTGGAGCTATAAATCTCATATTTAGGTCTACTTTATATGGATGGAAAGGTAAGACATAGACCTACAACTTTTATATGGAGCCCAAGATCTAAAAAGGCCATTTTCAAGTCCAAATTATTGCAACAACAAAGAAGCTCGAATTTGTCCTCCAACCCGAGCACTGTTCAGTATTTTGGCCATATCTGGAGTTCTAGAAGTCCAAATGAGCTGGAGTTTTTGTACAAGAAATATGAGACAATTGTCTACAACTTTCATGTTTTTGAGTGGCTTCAATTTTGACGTTATCAATGATGTTTTGGGCAGACAAGAGAAGATAAGGATTGTCACCAAGTCAAGAGTTGGCTACCCACTCATCAATTAGTCATCAAATCAATAGTTCCCAATTTTGGCCTATAAAAGGGGGTATTTGCCATGGATTTAGGCATCTTGGTCTCCAGATCAAGATCATGCTCTTGCTTTCTCTCTTTGTATTTTTTGTAATGTTTATGCTTTGCTTTCATTAATATCAAGTTTATGCCTTTCATTTCCTTTCCTTTACTTAGTTAACTCTTATCTTATTTATGTTCTTATTTTGTTTATTTATTTTTCTTTCTTTCATTATGTCTAACTAAGTTTATTATGTCAAGGTGAAAAGGTTACACTAATGGTGTAAGAATAACTATAGTGTAAACTTAATATGGACTTTAATGTTTGATACTAACATGTTTTGTATTTGTTATCTTATTCACTCTTTAATACTTTGCTTGTTAAATGACTAATCTTGATTTATGTTGTATAACACTTGGTACAACAAATGCTTGACACTTTCATAACGCATACTGTATGGTATAACTAACACCTGAGCTATGAAAGGAACTTGATTTGTTGTTAACATAAGTTATAATCATGAATGCTTGACGAGATTTACAAGTATTAGCATTAATCGAATAAGATAACTAATGTAATCATGTTAACAATATATAATCTGATTGGAACCTCCTTTGTATGTGGTTTCCAATTCAATAATAAGAGTTTATACTATACTTGTTTGATATACCATTAGGGAACCTCTAACCTTGACATTTGTTATTATTATTGCTTAATCCTTACATTAATATTCCATCTTAAAGTTCTCATCATCTTTTTCTTCTTCTCTTTCTTTAATATTATTATTATTATTAGTACTACTACTATTATTACTACTACTACTACTACTACTACTACTACTATTATTATTATTGTTATTATTATTATTATTGTTGTTGTTGTTGTTATTCTTATTGTTGTTGTATTATTGTTATTTATAATTTGTACAATTAACTTCCTTGTGGTTCGACCATGCTCTTGCCGGGTTATTTATTACTTTGACACTCCTGCACTTGGGAGAAGACATCAATCTTTTCATCGTGTCAAGTTTTTGGCGCCGTTGCCGGGGAGGTAAGTTTTGTATAAATTATAATATTTATTTTATTTTTTCTTTTCACTTTTCTTGTATATAACTTTGTTTCTTTTCTCTTGTTTCTTTTTCTTTTGTTTTCTTTTTCCTTTTATTCTATTCCTACACGTGCATGAGAATGTGGTCACGTACATCAAGTGGTAGACTTTGTAGGGTATTCTTATCATTTTCAAAAAATATGGCCGAAGAAGATAATCAATCACTTCATAATGAGAATAATGAGAATAACCGTGCTAGAATACTTAGAGACCATATGAATCCCACAAGAACAAGTGCACCATCATGCATAGTTTTTCCTCTTGATGCATCTCATTTTAATTTTAAACCAGACATTATTCAACTTTTACCTTCTTTTCATGGCTTAGAATTGGAAAATCCATACTTGCATTTAAGAGAATTTGAGGAGGTCTGCAACACATATAATAATTTAAATTATAGCATGAACACCATCAGATTAAAGTTTTTTCCTTTTTCATTAAAAGATAAAGCTAAAACATGGCTACAAAATTTGAGACCAGGATCCATTCGTGCTTGGGACAAAATGCAACAACAGTTTTTGAAGAAGTTTTTCCCATCTCATAGAACAAACTCTTTCAAAAGACAAATCACTACTTTCACTCAAAAACTAGGAGAAACATTTTACCAATGTTGGGATAGGTATCGAGACTTGCTTAGTGCTTGCCCTCATCATGCTTTTGAAACATGGAGATTGGTTTCACATTTCTATGAAGGGTTAACACCTAAAGATAGGCAAATGGTTGAATTGATGTGCAATGAAACTTTTGAAGATAAAGACCCTGATGAAGCAATGAAGTACTTACACTTGTTAGCTGAAAATGCTCAAAATTAGGACACCGCGGGTACTTATGAGACACCGAGTAAAACTCAACTTCATACATCTAGTGGAGCTGTGTACAACCTTAGGGAAGATCATGACCTCCAAGCTAAGTTTGCATCTTTAGCTAGAAAAGTCGAGGCACTAGAATTGAAAAAGAGTGGTCAATTAAAATCTGTTGAAAACATTGCGTGTCAAATATATGAAACAAATGAATACTCAACCAATAATTGTCCAACCTTGCCTTCTTTTAAGGAATGTCTCCATGAACAAGCCCATGCTTTAAACAATCTCCAAAGGCCCAACCACAACCCATACTCCTAAACATACAACCCTGGTTGGAGAAATCACCCAAATTTCAGTTGGAAGAGTGAGAACAACAATGCACAAACTTCACAACCACCGTTTCAAGCACACCATAATTTCCAAAATTTTCATGGATATGTACCTCCTTATGCTCCACCTCCTAGAAAAACTCTTGAGGAAACATTGCATGCATTCATTGAAATGCAAGAGACAATCAATACTCAACTTGCTCAAAACATGACAGATTTTAAACACACTCTTGCAAAATTAACATCTGCTCTCAGTTTCCAAGAGAAAGGTAAGTTTCCATCTCAACCACAACAAAATCCCAATGGGAATACAATGCAAATGCAAGTAGTTCCGAAAGCCAACACATCGATCAAGTCAAATCAGTCACTACTCTGCGCAGTGGTAAGGTTATTGAAAAACCCTCTCTTGAACCTTATAGGAAAGATGATGAGTCAATCTCTGATGGTAAGGAAGGGGTTGAATCTGAAAATTGCAAAGAAACGACTGATTCTCGGCCAGCACTGCCATTTCCTCAAGCCATGACCAAACAAAGGAAAGTCAATCACAACTCTGAAATTTTTGAAATTTTCAAACAGGTAAGGATCAATATACCTTTGCTGGATGCTATTAAACAAGTTCCTTCCTATGCTAAATTTTTGAAAGATCTATGCACTGTGAAGAGGAAACTGAATGTGAAAAAGAAAGCCTTCCTAGCCGAACAAGTAAGTGCCATTCTTCAGAACAATAATGCTTTGAAATATAAAGACCCTGATTGTCCTATAATTTCTTGCTTTATTGGAGAACAAAAAATTGAAAGAGTCTTACTTGATCTTGGTGCTAGTGTGAATTTACTTCCATATTCAGTTTTTCAGAGTCTCAATCTAGGTGAGTTAAAACCAACTTCTATATCTCTTTTACTTGCCGATAGATCTGTAAAAGTGCCTTGAGGAATAATTGAAGATGTGTTAGTACAAGTCGATAAATTCATTTATCCTGTGGATTTTATTGTCTTGGACACAGAACCTGTTGAATCGTGTAATTCTTTTCCTGTTATTTTAGGACGTCCGTTTCTTGCAACCTCTAACGCATTGATTAATTGTAGGAATGGACTGATGAAGCTATCATTTGGAAACATGACATTGGAGATGAATATGTTCAACATTTGCAAGCAACCTGGAGATGATAATGATTTACAAGAAGTAGATCATATTGACGAATTAGTTTATGATCAACTTGAATCTACTTTAAGTAAAAATGAATTGGATGAATCTGAAGATTTACAAATGATTTATTCTGAGGAAGAAATCATGGATGAAACAAGCACCGAAAATATTGATGCGAATCTTTTGTCAACAGTGACAACAAATTCGACATCTGACATCACACCAATCGATGATTACTTTCCTAACGAATCCTTACTTTCTCTTAGTCCAATACCTTGGTATGATAAAAATATCAATTTTCTTGCTTTAGAAGATTTGCCAGCTGATTGGAGTACCCAAGACAAAGAAAAGTTTTTGAATGAAGTGAAGAGCTTTTATTGTGATGACCCTAACTTATTCAAATATTGTCCTGATCAAATATTTCAAAGATTCATTCCCGACAATGAGGTAAGTAGTGTCATTAAACTTTATCATTCTAAAGCATGTGGAAGTTATTTCTCGTCAAAAAAGACAGCTACAAAAATCTTTCAAAATGGATTTCATTGGCCCTCCATGTTCAAGGACACGCATGCATTTTGCAAAACTTGTGAAAATTGTCAAAAAGTTGATACTAGTCAAAAAGTTTTGTTTTATAATTCTCAACTCTATGCATTCCCTAGAAAGCTAAGATCAAGATGGAACAATCCTTATGAGGCCTGTGATATTGAGAATTCAATGAATGACAATGATGTTAAGGAAAATGGACATCGTTTGAAAGCTTACTTTGATAATTTTCCTAGTGAAAATGAATCAACTGGTTGGAATGATCTTGTAGATAAAGGTTGATTTTTATTTCTCACATTGTTTTTGTGTTTCTTTTTGAGTGATTTTTGCTAGTTTCTCTCACCCCGGTCAAATGGCGGACAACGGTACTCCGTGACTTAAGTTGGTTATTTCAGTTTCCCACAATAACTGATATCTGTGTATATCATGGAATTCCTGAAGATATTCGCTGGTTGATTGAAGCAAAGGTCTGATTATCAGGTGAGTCCTCTAATTCCTTCATTTCACACATGCCTGGAACAGGTAAAAGCACTTTTGCAAAGAAACGTCGTGCAAAACGACTAGAAGTCTGTCATCGATGTGCTAGATGGACTTGTAATACACAATGTCGTTCTTTAGGAATGGTATCTATAAACTATGAAGATAAAATACAATTCATTAAGGATGGCCTGAGTAAGGAGTCTTTAGATAATCTTCTATGGACTCTTGAGACGCATCCTAGTGGAGATGTGCATCGCGCAATTCATGATGGCCACTATTTCATAAAGAACATTATCGACTTAGTCTTGGGAATCTAACTAAAAAAGACCCTGTTTGCCAGCTTTTAAGAAAACTGGATGGGAAGCCTATCCCCGACCCATAGAGGGTGTTTAAGCCGTTCTTGGACGTAAAACCAAGGGAAGATGTGAGCCATAATCACAACTACCTGTACATACACATGCTTTTACAAAAGTAAATAAATAAATAAATAAAGAGAGAGAGAGAGAGAGAGAGAGAGTGAGACTCCAGCTGGCCTACATATAGGTGTTATGATTGCCTTTCTAATTTCTCATCTATAAAACCCTCTCTTCCTTCCTTCCATTTCTATTCAACCCATACATTCAACAAATACAAAAGTGTGTAGAAATGGCAAGTTCCTCAAGTCATCATATAAGAAATATTTGTGTTTTTGGTGGATCTAGTCCTGGGAAAGAAAAGGAGTTTTAGTATCAGCCAATCATCTTGGTCAAGTGCTAGCTGAGAGAAAGATTCATTTAGTGTATGGGGGAGGCAGTCTTGGGTTAATGGGAGGTGTGTCAATAGCTGTATTTTCAGGAGGTAGTCAAGTTTTGGGGGTCGTCCCCGAAGCTTTAGCACAAGGGGACATCATTGGAAAAACAATTGGAGAAGAACTTTAGGTCTCCACAATGTCGGCTTGAATGAATGCAATGTTTAACCATGCTGATGCCTTCATTGCTTTACTAGGTGGTCTAGGCACATTGGAAGAGATATTTCATATTTCCTCTTGGGCCCAACTACACATTCACCATAAACCCAAAGGTTTGTTAAATGTTAATGGTTATTATGATAAGTTGTTGTCTTTTCTTGATCATGCTGTGGAACAGAAATTTCTGACATCTTTTGCACGACAAATCATAATCTCTGCTGCTACTGCTGAACAATTGATTAACCAACTACAATCTTTCATTCCTGTAATTGATCCTTCCATGAGTCGCATAAATTGGTCATCTAAGGAAAGCCGTAAAAAGCTTAGATTAGATTTGAGTCTTCATTTGTGAATTTTTGTGTCTTTTGGTTTTATTATTGTGTTTTGTTATTTCTTATTTTTGTTTCAGTATGTTTCAGGTTTGTCAGTGTTTGTTATTTCAGGTGATATCTTCTATACTCTATCTTTCTACCATTAAATATTGAGGACAATGTCTCGTTTTGGTTGGGGGGAGAGGGTAGTAGTTGATAAAAAAAAAATTCATTTCATAAAGCATGTGCATAATTGTTGTTACTAGGATAGCAGAGTAAAGGAGCTCTTTTATTAAAGTAACTCTTGAGACACATCTTAGTAACCATTCTTAACAAGGTCTATTATAATATTTCTTGAAATATTCAGGTTTACAAACTCTCGCATTGTTATCACTTAATTCTGCTCATATACTTATTTAACATGTATTCTTAAACCTTAATTTACACACACACACTTTAACATATGATTGTGGGTTGCATATTGGATTATTACATTATTTATGTTCTTTTGTTAAAGGTAACAACTAAGGGAAAGGGATTGTATATAATAAAAAAAAAAAATGAAGAAAAAAAAAATAAGGGAAAGAGATTGTATATAATTAAAAAAAAAGAAAAAGAAGAAGAAAAAAATGATGATAATAATAAAAATATAGATAAGTTTGGTTTCGTAGCCTCCCTAACCTAAGCAATTAAGCCCGAAGGGGCGTTTTAACACCTAATACCCTAAAGTCAACTGACTTGGGAACTATTGGCCCAACGCTTGTTACATGGGTTGAGGAGAAAAGCTTAAGAAAATCAAACATTGCACTATCTATATATCAGTATCTACGACCCGAGTTACTAAGCTCGTAGGGGTGTCTTAACACCTAATGCCCTAAGACCAACTGGTCTGGGAGTCATTAGCCGAAAGCTCGTTACATGGGTTAAAGATGCATGGTGTTTTTAAATTATATGTATATATATTTAAAAAAAAAATAAGAAGAAAAAAAAAGACAAAAATAATAATCCCAACCCAAGGAAGTTAACCTTAAACATTAGAACAAAAATTTTATTTTCTTCCAAGAAAAGCCCCATAATTATGTGTTGATACATTGAGCATAAAAGAAAGGTTTATAAATATCTTGTTAAGAGATATTGAGCAGGTATATAAATTTAACGAGAGTTTGTTTATCTGGATAGATTAATGGAAGTTAAATGATGTATACCTTGCTTTGTGGAATTTGCAAATTGTTTTTCTATTTTAACGCTTTGATTACTAGGGACTATAATAAGCTGGTAGGGGGGTGTGATTAGTACTTAAAAGTGCATTTTTATCATGGTTTTATATCATCATTTTGCACTTGAAGTATCAATAACTCCTTACCTAAATCATGTTTTATAATAATATATCTAATAATATAAGATACCTTTAATTTATGGTAAATGTTCATTTTAAATGCAGGCCTATCACATAAGTGAAAGGATTGATTGATAACTTTAAGAACTTAAATTGCAAGGGCAAAAAGATGACCAAACTTAAAAAAGAGATGTTGGTGCAATCCAAACCGGAACACTGTTCGGTAATTGGGTCATATCTGGAGCTATAGATCTCAGATTTAGGTCTACTTTATATGGATGGAAAGGTAAGACATAGGTCTACAACTTTCATATGTAGCATAAGATCTAAAAAGGCCATTTTCAAGTCCAAATGATTGCAACAACAAAGAAGCCCGAATCTGTCCTCTAGCCCGAGCACTGTTAAGTATTTTGGCCATATCTGGAGTTCTAGAAGTCCATATGAGCTGAATTGTTTATACAAGAAAGATGAGACAATTGCCTACAACTTTCAATGACGTTGTGGGCAGACAAGAGAAGATAAGGATTGTCACCAAGTCAAGAGTTGACTACCCACTCATCAATTAGTCATCAAATCAATAGTTCCCAATTTTGGCCTATAAAAGGAGGCATTTGCCATGCATTTAGACATCTTGGTCTCCAGATCAAGATCATGCTCTTGCTTTCTCTCTTTGTATTTTTTATAATGTTTATGCTTTGCTTTCATTAATATCAAGTTTATGCCTTTCATTTCCTTTCCTTTACTTAGTTAACTCTTATCTTATTTATGTTCTTATTTTTTTTTCTTTCTTTCATTATGTCTAGCTAAGTTTATTATGTCAAGGTGAAAAAGTTACACTAATGGTGTAAGAATAAGTATAGTGTAAACTTAATATGGACTTTAATGTTTGATACTAACATGTTTTGTATTTGTTATCTTGTTCACTCTTTAATACTTTGCTTGTTAAATGACTAATCTTGATTTATGTTGTATAACACTTGGTACAACAAATGCTTGGCACTTTCATAGCCCATACTGTATGGTGTAACCGACACCTGAGCTATGAAAGGAACTTGATTTGTTGTTAACATAAGTTATAATCATGAATGCTTGACGAGATTTACAGGTATTAGCATTAATCGAATAAGATGACTAATGTAATCATGTTAACAATATATAATCTGATTGGAACCTCTTTTATGTGTGGTTTCTAATTAAATAATTCGAGTTTATGCTATACTTGTTTGACATACCATTAGTGGAACCTCTAACCTTGACATTTGTTATTATCATTGCTTAATCGTTACATTAATATTCCTTCTCAAAGTTCTCATCATCTTCTTCTTTTTCTCCTTCTTTTTCTTCATTATTATTATTATTATTATTACTACTACTACTACTACTACTACTACTACTATTATTATTGTTATTGTTATTTTTGTTGTATTATTGTTATTTATAATTTGTACAATTAACCTCCCTGTGGTTCGACCCTGGTCTTGCCGGGTTATTTATTACTTCGACACTCCTACACTTGGGAGAAGACATCAATCTTTTCGTCGTGTCACTAGACTTGCTTAATACTTGCCCTTTTCATGATTTTGAAACATGGAGATTAGTTTCACATTTTTATGAAGGGTTAACATCTAGAGATTGGCAAATGGTTGAATTGATGTGCAATGGAACTTTTAAAGATAAAGACCCTGATGAAGCAATAGAGTACTTAGACTTGTTAGCTGAAAATACTCAAAATTAGGAAACCGCGGGTACTTATAAGGCACCGAGTAAAACTCATCCTCATACATTTAGTGGAGGTATGTACAACCTTAGAGAAGATCATGACCTCCAAGCTAAGTTTGCATCTTTAGCTAGAAAAGTCGAGGCACTAGAATTGAAAAAGAGTGGTCAACTAAAATCTGTTGAAAACATTGTGTGTCAAATATGTGAAACAAATGAACACTCAACCAATAACTGTCCAACATTGCCTTCTTTTAAGAAATGTCCCCATGAACAAGCTCATGCTCTAAATAGTTTCTAAAGGGCCAACCACAACCCATACTCGTAAACATACAACCTTTGTTGGAGAAATCTCTCAAATTTTAGTCGGTCAAAGTGATAATAACAATGTACAAACTTCAAAACCACTGTTTCAAACATACCATAGTTTCTAAAATTCTCATGGATATGCACCTCCTTATGCTTCACCTCCTAGAAGAAATCTTGAGGAAACATTGCATACATTCATTCAAAAGCAAGAGATAATTAATACTCAACTTGCTCAAAACATGATAGATTTTAAAGATACTCTTGTAAAATTGACATATGCTCTTAGTTTCCAAGAGAAAGGTAAGTTTTCATCTCAACCACAACAAAATCCCAAGGGGCAATATAATGCAAATTCAAGTTGTTCTGGAAGCTAACACACGGATCAAGTCAAATCAATCACTACTATTCGTAGTGGTAAGGTTATTAAAAAAACCCACTATTAAACCTTGTGAGAAAGATGATGAGTCAATCTCTGAGGGTAAGGAAATGGTTGAATCTGAAAATTGCAAAGAAACAACTAATTCCCTGCAAGCATTTCTATTTCCTCATGCCATGACCAAACAAAGAAAAGTCAATCACAACTCTGAAATCTTTGAAGCTTTCAAACAGGTAAGGATCAATAGACCTTTGTTAGATGCTATTAAATAGGTTCCTTTTTATGCTAAATTTTTGAAAGATCTGTGCATTGTGAAGAGAAAACTGAATGTGAAAAAGAAAGCCTTTTTAGCCGAACAACTAATACTATTCTTTATAACAATAATTTTTTGAAATATAAAGACCCTGGTTGTCCTACAATTCCTTGCTTTATTGAAAAACATAAAATTGAAAGAGCCTTACTTGATCTTGGAGCTAGTGTGAATTTACTTCCATATTCAGTTTTTCAAAGTCTCAATCTAGGTGAGTTAAAACTAACTTCTGTAACTCTCTTACTTGCTGATAGATCTGTAAAAGTGCCCAGAGGAATAGTTGAAGATATGTTAATACAAGTCGATAAATTCATTTATCTTGTGGATTTTATTGTCTTAGACACACAACCTGTTGAAGCATGTAATTCATTTCCTGTTATTTTAGGACGTTCATTTCTTACAACGTCTAATGTATTGATTAATTGTAGGAATGGACTGATGAAGGTATCATTTGGAAACATGACATTGGAGATGAATATTTTCAATATTTGCAAGCAACCTAGAGATGATAATGAATTACAAGAAGTAGATCATATTGAGAAATTAGTTTATGATCAACTTAAATCTACTTTAAGTAAAAATTAGTTGGATCAATCTAAAGATTTGCAAATAATTTATTCTTAGGAAGAAATCATGAATGAAAAACGACCGAAAATATTGATGGGGATCTTTTATCAAAAGTGACAATAAATTCGACATCTGACATCACACCAATCGATGATTACTATCCTAATAAATCCTTACTTTCTCTTAGTCCAATGCCTTGGTATTATGAAAATAACATTTTTCTTACTTTAGGAGATTTGCCAGCTCATTGGAGTACCCAAGACAAAAGAAATTTTTTGAGCGACGTGCATAACTTTTATTGGGATGACCCTTACTTATTCAAATATTGTCCTGATCAAATATTTCAAAGTTGCACTTTGAGGCATGTGGGAGTCTTTTCTCATCAAAGAAAATAACTGCAAAAATCTTACAAAGTGAATTTTATTGGCCCACTATGTTCAAGGATTCACATGTATTCTGCAAAACTTGTGTAAATTGTCAAAAGGTGGGATTTATTTCAAAACACAAAAAGTCTTTAGATAATCTTCTGTTGACTCTTAAGTCTTATCATATTGGAGATGTGCATTGCGCATTTCATGATTTATGACCCCATTTCCACAAAGAAGATGTTTGATACAGTCTTGAGAATCTGACTAAAAATCATGTTTGCCAGTTTTTAAGAAAATTAGATGGAAAGCCTATCCCTAACCCATAGAGGGCGTTTAAGCTGTTCTTGGACTTAAAACCAAGGGAGGATATGAGCCACAATCACAACTGCGATTTGAGTTTTAGTTTGTAAAAACTTATGTCTTTTGGTTTTATTAATAGCATAATATTTGTGCTTTGTTGTTTCTTATATTTGTTTAAGTGTGCTTCAGGTTTATCAATGTTCGGTATTTCAGGTGATATCTTCTATACTCTATCTTTTTACCTTAGAACATTGAGGATAATGTCTCATTTTGGTTAAGGGGAGAGGGTAGTAGTTGATATTAAAAAAAATTAACTAATTATGTACTATTTCATAAAGCATGTGCAAAATTGTTGTTACTAGAATGACAGAGTAAATGAGCTTTTTTGTTAAAGTGACTTTTGAGACGTATTTTAGTAATCATTCTTATTAAGGTCTATCATAATACTTCTTGAAATATTCTGGTTTACAAACTCTCGCATTGTTATCACTTAATTTTGCTCATATACTCATTTAACATATATTCTTAAACCTTAATTTTCACACACACACTTTAACATATGATTGTGGATTGCAATTGGATTATTACATTATTTATGTTCTTTTGTTAAAGGTAACAACTAAAGGAAATAGAGAGTAAATAATTTGAAAAAAACAAAAAAAAAAGAAAAAGAAAAAGAAAAAAAATGTAGATAAGTTTGGTTTCGTAGCCTCTCCAACCTAAGCAATTAAGCCCAAAGGGGTGTCTGTCTAGTATTTAAGAATGCATTTTTATTAAGGTTTTATATCATCATTTTGCACTTCAAGTATCAATAACTCCTTAACTAAAACATATTTTATAATAACATATCTAATAATATAAGATACATTTAATTTTTAGTAAATGTTCATTCTAAATGCAGGCCTATCACATAAATAAAATGATTAATTGATGAATTTAAGAACTAAAATTGAAAGGACAAAGAGATGGCCAAATTTAGAAAAGAGATGTCGGTGCAGTCCAAACCGGAACACTATTCAGTAATTGGGTCATATCTGGAGCTGTGGATCTTGGATTTAGGTCTACTTTATATAGATGGATAGGTAAGACAGAGGCCTATAACTTTCATATGGAGCCCAAGATTTAAAAAGGCCATTTTCAAGTCCAAATTGTAATAACAACAAAGAAGTTTGAATATGTCCTCCAACCCGACACTGTTCAGTGTTTGACCCATATTTGGAGTTTTAGAAGTCCAAATGACCTTACTTTTTTACCCTAGAAAGCTGAAACAATTTCTTACAACTTTCATGTTTTAAGTGGTTCAATTTTGATATTATCAATGATATTTTAGTTAGACAACAGAAGATAAGGATTGTCACCAAGTCAAGAGTTGGTCATTCACTCATCTATTAGTCATCAAATCAATAGTTTTCAATTTTGGCCTATAAAAGGAAGCATTTGCAATGCATTTAGGCATCTTGGTTTCCAGATCAAGATCATACTCTTGCTTTCTCTCTTTCTCTCTTTGTAATGCTTAAGTTTTGCTTTCATTAATATCAAGTTTATGCCTTTCAATTCCTTTCCTTTACTTAGTTAACTTTTATCTTATTTATATTCTTATTTTGTTTATTTATTTTACTTTCTTTCATTATGTTTAACTAAGTTTATTATGTCAAGGTGAAAAGGTTACACTAATGGTGTAAGAATAAGTATAGTGTAAACTTAATATGGATTTTAATGTTGGATACTAACATGTTTTGTATTTGTTATCTTGTTCACTCTTTAATACTTTGCTTGTTAAATGACTAATCTAGATTTATATTATATAACACTTGGTAAAACAAATACTTGGCACTCTTATAGCTCATACTGTATGGTATAACCAACACCTGAGTTATGAAAGGAACTTGATTTGTTGTTAACATAAATTATAATCATGAATGCCTAACAATTTTTACAAGTATTAGCATTAATCGAATAAAATAACTAATGTAATCATGTTAAAAATTTATAATCTGATTGGAACCTCATTTGTGTGTTGTTTCCAATTGAATAATAAGAGTTTATACTATACTTGTTTGACATACTATTAGTGGATCCTCTGACCTTGATATTTGTTGTTATCATTGTTTAATCTTTACATTAATATTTCATCTCAAAGTTCTCATCTTCTTCTTTTTCTCCTTCTTTTTCTTTATTATTATTATTATTATTATTATTATTATTATTATTATTGCATCTTATTTTAAGTTTAAGCCAGGCATTATTCAACTTTTACCTTTTTTTCATGGCTTGGATTTAGAAAATCCATACTTACTGACACGACGAAAAGATTGATGTCTTCTCCCAAGTGCAGGAGTGTCGAAGTAATAAATACCCCGGCAAGACCGGGGTCGAACCACAGGGAGGTTATTTGTACAAATTATAAATAACAATAATACAACAACAATAAGAATAACAACAACAACAACAACAATAATAATAATAATAACAATGGTTAGAGGTTGTTGTTGTTGTTGTTGTTGTTGTTATTACTATTATTAGTAGTAGTAGTAGTAGTAGTAGTAGTAATAATAGTAGTAGTACTAATAATAATAATAATATTAAAGAAAGAGAAGAAGAAAAAGATGATGAGAACTTTAAGATGGAATATTAATGTAAGGATTAAGCAATAATAATAACAAATGTCAAGGTTAGAGGTTCCACTAATGGTATATCAAACAAGTATAGTATAAACTCTTATTATTGAATTGGAAACCACAGACAAAGGAGGTTCCAATCAGATTATATATTGTTAACATGATTACATTAGTCATCTTATTCAATTAATGCTAATACTTGTAAATCTCGTCAAGCATTCATGATTATAACTTATGTTAACAACAAATCAAGTTCCTTTCATAGCTCAGGTGTCGGTTATACCATACATTATGGGCTATGAAAGTGCCAAGCATTTGTTGTACCAAGTGTTATACAACATAAATCAAGATTAGTCATTTAACAAGCAAAGTATTAAAGAGTGAACAAGATAACAAATATAAAACATGTTAGTATCAAACATTAAAGTCCATATTAAGTTTACATTATACTTATTCTTACACCATTAGTGTAAGCTTTTCACCTTGACATAATTAACTTAGCTAGACATAATGAAAGAAAGCAAAATAGATAAACAAAATAAGAACATAAAAGTTAACTAAGTAAAGGAAAGGAAATGAAAGGCATAAACTTAATATTAATGAAAGCAAAGTATAAACATTACAAAAAATACAAAGAGAGAAAGGAAGAGCATGATCTTGATCTGGAAACCAAGATGCCTAAATGCATGGCAAATGCCTCCTTTTATAGGCCAAAATTGGGAACTATTGATTTGATGACTAATTGATAAGTGGGTGGCCAACTTTTGACTTGGTGACAATCCTTATCTTCTCTTGTCTGCCCAAAACGTCATTGATAACGTCAAAAATGGAGCCAGGTGCAAACATGAAAGTTGTAGGCAATTGTCTCAGCTTTCTTGTGTAAAAAATTCAGCTCATTTGGACTTCTAGAACTCCAGATATGGCCAAAATACCGAACAGTGCTCGGGCTGGAAGACAGATTCGGGCTTCTTTGTTGTTGCTACAATTTGGACTTGATAATGGCCTTTTTAGATCTTGGGCTCCATATGAAAGTTGTAGGCCTATGTCTTACCTTTCCATCCATATAAATTGGACCTAAATCTGAGATCTGTAGCTCCAGATATGGCCCAATTACCGAACAGTGTTCCGGTTTGGATTGCACCGACATCTCTTCTCTAAGTTTGACCATCTCTTTATCCATGCAATTTAAGTTCTTCAAGTCATCAATCAATCCTTTCATTTATGTGATAGACCTGCATTAAAAATAGACATTTACCACAAATTATAGGTATCTTATATTATTAGATATATTATTATAAAACATGCTTTGGTTAAGGAGTTATTGATACTTCAAGTGCAAAATGATGATATAAAACCATGATAAAAATACACTTTTAAGTACTAATCACACCCCCCAACCAGCTTATTACTAGTCCCTAGTAATCAAAGCGTAAAATAGAAAAACAATTTGCAAATTCCACAAAGCAAGGTATTCATCATTTAACTTCCATTAATCTATCCAGATAAACAAACTCTCATTAAATTTATATATCTGCTCAATACCTCTTAACAAGATATTAATAAACCTTTCTTTTGTGCTCAATGTATCAACACATAATTATGGGGCTTTTCTTGGAAGAAAACAAAATTTTTGTTCTAATGTTTAAGGTTAACTTCCTTGGGTTGGGATTACTATTTTTGTCTTTTTTTTTTTTTAACTCTATATACATATACTTTAAAAACATCATGCATCTTTAACCCATGTAACGAGCTTTCAGCTAATGACTCCCAGACCAGTTGGTCTTAAGGCATTAGGTGTTAAGACACCCCTACGAGCTTAGTAACTCGGGTCGCAGATACTGATATGTAGATAGTGCAATGTTTGATTCCCTTAAGCTTTTCTCCTCAACCCATGTAACAAGCGTTGGGCCAATAGCTCCCAAGTCAGTTGACTTTAGGGTATTAGGTGTTAAAACACCCCTTCGGGCTTAATTGCTTAGGTTAGGGAGGCTACGAAACCAAACTTATCTATATTTTTATTATCATCATTTTTTTTCTTTTTTTTTCTTTTTTTTTTAATTATATACAATCCCTTTCCCTTAGTTGTTACCTTTAACAAAAGAACATAAATAATGTAATAATCCAATATGCAACCCACAATCATATGTTAAAGTGTGTGTGTGTAAATTAAGATTTAAGAATACATGTTAAATAAGTATATGAGCAGAATTAAGTGGTAACAATACGAGAGTTTGTAAACCTGAATATTTTAGGAAGTATTATAATAGACCTTGTTAAGAATGATTACTAAGATGCGTCTCAAGAGTCACTTTAACAAAAGAACTCCTTTACTCTGCCATCCTAGTAACAACAATTATGCACATGCTTTATGAAATGAAAAACAATTTTTTTTTTATCAACTACTACCCTCTCCCCCCAACCAAAACGAGACATTGTCCTCAATGTTCTGAGGTAGAAAGATAGAGTATAGAAGATATCACCTAAAATAACGAACACTGACAAAACCTGAAACACACTGAAACAAAAATAAGAAATAAAAAAACACAATAATAAAACCAAAAGACACAAAAATTCACAAATGAAGGCTCAAATCCAATCTAAGCTTTTTACGGCTTCCCGTAGATGACCAATTTATGCGACTCATGGAAGGATCAATCACAGGAATGAAAGATTGTAGTTGGTCAATCAATTGTTCAGCAGTAGTAGCAGAGATTATGATTTGTCATGCAGAAGATGTTAGAAATTCCTGTTCCACAGCATGATCAAGAAAAGACAACAACTTATCATAATAACCATTAACATTTAACAAACCTATGGGTTTATGGTGAATGTGCAATTGAGACCAAGAGGAAATATGAAAGATCTCTTCCAATGTGCCTAGACCACCTGGTAAAGCAATGAAAGCATCAACATGGTTAAACATTGCATTCATTCGAGCCGACATTGTGGAGACCTGAAGTTCCTCTCCAATTGTTTTTCCAATGATGCCCCCCTGTGCCAAAGCTTCAGGGACGATTCCTAAAACTTGACTACCTCCTAAAAATTCAGCTATTGACACACCTCCCATTAACCCAAGACTGCCTCCCCCATACACTAAATGAATCTTTCTCTCAGCTAGCACCTGACCAAGATGATTTGCTGATTCTAAAAACTCCTTTTCTTTCCCAGGACTAGATCCACCGAAAACACAAATATTTCTTATTTGATGACTTGAGGAACTTGCCATTTCTACACACTTCTGTATTTGTTGAATGTATGGGTTGAGTAGAAATGAAAGGAAGGAAAAGAGGGTTTTATAGATGAGGAATTGAAAAGGCAATCATAACACCTATATGTAGGCCAGCTGGAGTCTCACACACACTCTCTCTCTTTTTATTTATTTATTTATTTACTTTTGAAAAAAGCATGTGTATGTACAGGTAGTTGTGATTGTGGCTCACATCTTCCCTTGGTTTTACGTTCAAGAACGGCTTAAACGCCCTCTATGGGTCGGGGATAGGCTTCCCATCCAGTTTTCTTAAAAACTGGCAAACAGGGTCTTTTTTAGTCAGATTCCCAAGACTAAGTCGATCATGTTCTTTATGAAATAATGGCCATAAATCATGAATTACACGATGCACATCTCCACTAGGATGCGTCTCAAGAGTCAATAGAAGATTATCTAAAGACTCCTTACTCGGGCCATCCTTAATGAATTGTATTTTATCTTCACGGTTTATAGATACCATTCCTAAAGAACGACATTGTGTATTACAAGTCCATCTAGCACATCGATGACAGACTTCTAGTCGTTTTGCACGACGTTTCTTTGCAAAAGTGCTTTTACCTGTTCCAGGCATGTGTGAAATAAAGAAATTAGAGGACTCACCTGATAATCGGACTTTTGCTTCAATCAACCAGCGAATATCTTTAGGAATTCCATGATTCATTAACAATCTCAATCTTGCACATCTAGCACGGTAAATTTTTGTAATCGCATTCTGAGGCAGAGCGGGAAAATACTTTTTCAATTTTTCAAGATTAGTGTCCATTTTCAAATGAGAATTGGAAGAGAGATTCAAAGAATTGCATAGATATATACATAGATATCAGTAATTGTGGGAAACTGAAAGAACCGACTTAAGTCACGGAGTACCGTTATCCGCCATTTGACCGAGGTGAGAGAAACTAGCAAAAATCACTAAAAAAGAAACACAAAAACAATGTGAGAAAAAAATAATAATAATAATCAACCTTTATCTACAAAATCGTTCAAACCAGTTGATTCATTTTCATTAAAAAAATTATCAAAGTGAGTTTTCAAATGATGTCCATTTTCCTTAAAATCATTGTCATTCATTGATTTCTCAATATCACAGGCCCCATAAGGATTGCTCCATCTTGGTCTTAGCTCTCTAGGGACTGCATAGATTTGAGAATCATAAAACAAAATTTTTTGACCAGTATCAATCTTTTGACAATTTTCACAAGTTTTGCAGAATGCATGCGTGTCCTTGAACATGGTGGGCCAATAAAATCCATTTTGCAAGATTTTTGCAATTGTTTTTTTGACGAGAAATAACTTCCACATGCTTCAGAATGACAAAGTTTAATGACACTACTTACCTCATTGTCGGGAATGAATCTTTGAAATATTTGATCAGGACAATATTTGAATAAGGTAGGGTCATCACAATAAAAATTCTTCACTTCGTTCAAAAACTTTTCTTTGTCTTGGGTACTCCAATCAGCTGGCAAATCTCCTAAAGTAAAAAAATTGATATTTTTATCATACCAAGGCATTGGACTAAGAGAAAGTAAGGATTCGTTAGGAAAGTAATCATCCTTTGGTGTGATGTCAGATGTCAAATCTGTTGTCACTGTTGATAAAAGATTCGCATCAACATTTTTGGTGCTTGTTTCATCCGTGATTTCTTCCTCAGAATAAATCATTTGCAAATCTTCAGTTTCATCCAATTCATTTTTACTTAAAGTAGATTCAAGTTGATCATAAACTAATTCATCAATATGATCTACTTCTTGTAAATCATTATCATCTCCAGGTTGCTTGCAAATGTTGAAAATATTCATCTCCAATGTCATGTTTCTAAATGATAGCTTTATCAGTCCATTCCTACAATTAATCAATGCATTAGAAGTTGCAAGAAATGGACGTCCTAAAATAACAGGAAATGAATTACATGCTTCAACAGGTTCTGTGTCCAAGACAATAAAATCCACAGGATAAATGAATTTATCGACTTGTACTAACACATCTTCAATTATTCCTCTAGGCACTTTTACAGATCTATCGGCAAGTAAAAGAGATATAGAAATTGGTTTTAACTCATCTAGATTGAGACTCTGAAAAACTGAATATGGAAGTAGATTCATACTAGCACCAAGATCAAGTAAGGCTTTTTCAATTTTATGTTCTCCAATAAAGCAAGAAATTGTAGGACAACCGGGGTCTTTATATTTCAAAGCATTATTGTTCTAAAGAATAACACTTACTTGTTCGGTTAGAAAGGCTTTCTTTTTCACATTCAGTTTCCTCTTCACAGTGCATAGATCTTTCAAAAATTTAGCATAGGAAGAAACCTGTTTAATAGCTACCAGCAAAGGTATATTGATCCTTACCTGTTTGAAAATTTCAAAAATTTCAGAGTTGTGATTGACTTTTCTTTGTTTGGTCATGGCTTGTGGAAATGGAAGTGCTGGCGATGAATCAGTCGTTTCTTTGTAATTTTCAGATTCAACCCCTTCCTTACCCTCAGAGATCGACTCATCATCTTTCTCACAAGGTTCAAGAGAGGGTTTTTCAATAACCTTACCACTGCACAGAATAGTGACTGATTTGACTTGATCCATGTGTTGGCTTCCGGAACTACTTGCATTTGCATTGTATTGCCCTTTGGGATTTTGTTGTGTTTGAGATGGAAACTTACCTTTCTCTTGGAAACTGAGAGCAGATGTTAATTTAGCAAGAGTATCTTTAAAATCTGTCATGTTTTGAGCAAGTTGAGTATTGATTGTCTCTTGCTTTTCAATGAATGCATGCAATGTTTCCTCAAGATTTCTTCTAGGAGGTGGAGCATAAGGAGGTGCATATACATGAGAATTTTGAAAATTATGGTGTGCTTGAAACGGTGGTTGTGAAGTTTGTGCATTGTTGTTCTCACTCTTCCAACTGAAATTTGGGTGATTCCTCCAACCAGGGTTGTATGTTTGGGAGTATGGGTTGTGGTTGGCCCTTTGAAAACTATTTAAAGTATGGGCTTGTTCATGGAGACATTCTTTAAAAGAAGGCAAGGTTGGACAATCATTGGTTGAGTGTTTATTTGTTTCACAGATTTGACACACAATGTTTTCAACAGATTTTAATTGACCACTCTTTTTTAATTCTAGTGCCTCGACTTTTCTAGCTAAAGATGCAAACTTGGCTTGAAGGTCATGATCTTTCCTAAGGTTGTACATACCTCCACTAGATGTATGAGGTTGAGTTTTACTCGATGCCTCATAAGTATCCGCGGTGTCCCAATTTTGAGC